>NC_044056.1:2393896-2398896 GCF_902167405.1 Gadus morhua | reverse complement strand
TGTGTGTGTGTGTGTGTGTGTGTATATGTATGTATGTGTGTGTCTGCACATGTGTATGCATGTGTGTGTGTGTGTGTGTGTGTGTGTGTGTGTGTGTGTGTGTGTGTGTGTGTGTGTGTGTGTGTGTGTGTGTGTGCGGGTGTGCGGGTGTGTGTGTGTGTTTGTGTGCGCGTATGTGCGCGTGTGTGTGCGGCGCTCTCAGCCTCTGATAGGCAAGATATTCAATTACGTTGCAAATAGTCTGTGATTATCTTCCAATCATAATGTCACGCTTTACATCGCTGAAAGTCAAGTTCATATTCATGGCTTACATTTAGTGTTATTCACCCCTGTGCTGTACAGAACCATTTTAGATATTTTTCTATGTAACTCAATGATAACGTAATGGTGCGGAGGGCTGTTTGGTCATGTGACTTGTGTGCGGAACAGGGGCGGGGCTCCAGGGGGAGCCGAGGAGCCACCGGCACCAGCAGGTCTGGTCGCTCCGCCATCTGTCTCAGGGACCAGCAGCTGTCTGCAGACACACGGCCCTGCCTATATTAGCTTTACAGTGCACACTCTCCATCAGAGTGCAAACGTATTTGTCTGTGCGCGCATGTGTGCGCCCATGCGTGTGTGTGTGTGTGTGTGTGTGTGTGTGTGTGTGTGTGTGTGTGTGTGTGTGTGTGTGTGTGTGTGTGTGTGTGTGTGTGTGTGTGTGTGTGTGTGTGTGTGTGTGTGTGTGTGTGTGTGGGCTTGCCAGTATGTGTCGAGGGAGTTGTCCGATTTTCCGCACAGTGTTAAAAGTCTAGGCAGGGCTGATTGTCTTCGTAGCGGGGTGAGTAAACACATTGAGCTGGCCGTTGCCACTTTGAAGAGATGTCTTGTTAGCATACCTCGGAGAGTCCTGTGAGGGCCGGCCAGCCAGTCACGTTACAGTCTGGCCCAGCCGACTATCTATGTGGGTCGTATGTTTCCAAAGACAAATTCAGACTCAAAACCACGGCATGAGCGACACTGATTGTAGTTTTATATACTTTTTTTCCTCTTCTTTTCTTCCTCCTTTAATCACTCTTCCGCCTTTGTTTGGTGTTGTCCTGTGCTTTTCCATCGTCATTCATCCTTAACGCACAGACCACTATGAAATACAAGCTGCCAATTAGGAATGACTAACAACGTCGATTGCTATGGACACCAACGAGGAGGGCCGTGCTGGGCGGAGAATTCTCCTGAGAATTGCATCTTTTTTTTAATTTATTTTAAAGATACATTAAAATAAATAATGGAAGAGAGAGAGAGTTCCACCTGTCAACCATCTGCTTTACTGTACAATGGGTCACCGACCACAGGAACAGCTGGTAAACTGAAACACGTAACGAGATCAAAGTGACCAAACGGCGATGATTAATTCATCAGGTTCACTGTACAGTTTAGCCTGCACCGCAAGTGGTTACAGGGAAGCCTTGATTTTTTATCAACACTCAAGAGCTTATAAGAAGGGATTAAATATTAGTTTGAGTACATTTACAAACGTTTAGTTTTACCCTAATGATATAATGACTATATTGAGTATAACCCGACAACAAAGCACTATTAAACAAAATCATCAAGCAGGATTTAAACAGTTTAACAAGCATAACCATACCAACTCTTAAAATCGTCACTAATCCTGTTACTTTTATTAAACTATTAGAAAATAATATCAGCAGCACAAGTCACCATACTGTGCATGCTCCTCAAACGGACTCTAGAGGGCGACATCGGTCCTTGAATGGCGTCGTATCGATTCAGGTCCTATTCCTGCCCTGTGCGTCATGAATACATGCAAACCTCCGGTGTTATAAAACGCATCAGACTCACAGTGGGCGACCCCGACCCCTGCGTTACAGTAAAGGCCCTCACCTTGCCAACCTCCTTGCAGACACACATTCACTCTGAAACAAAACTCAAGCAAAAAATATGAAACACACATTCAAGCACAAATATCCACATACAATGTAATGTGTGCAACCCAGGACTGCTGTATGTATATTACTACACCAAAGAAAGTTATTTTTAATACATTTTGGTTGTTTGTAATACATTCAATTGCTGGGACGACATCCGCTGGCCAAAGAACAGAAAGCTTGCACATAGCTCAGAATGTGACTATTTTAGACTTAGATCAAGGCATGACGTTCTTAATTTAGACTGACAATTTTCTGGAGCATTTGACTGGCTCCGTGCCATATTCCCTGCCATGGCAGTGGGATGGGGGTGGTGCTTTTGATGTAAATCCATGATATTTTCCATTTAACACCATCGGTTTCACTATAAAAACGATGACAGAGGACTGGGACATCAAGCATTACTCTCCATCTTAATTCTGCTGGAGCCTGTTGTCCCCTGATTGTCTCTATCTTGTCATTCGTAGGAAACACGAAGGCTTGTCACACGAAGGCTGCAATCAGCCGGGAGGACGGAAGTGTGCTTCAACTAATTAGTCAGTCGATTTAGAGAAATCAAAGGACTCAAGGTGTCCTCTCATAGCTAAGAAATAATTGGTTCTTTCTTTAATCATTATTAAAAGTTATTTCCTGTCTCGCAAACAGTTCTCTTTGTGCTTCACCTGGAATGAACCGCATTGGTGTAAGCAGGGCCGTAGCACCAAATCCTGGGCCCCTATACTATAGGTACTAATGGGCCCCCCTGCGCTAAGTTGTTGTCGGGGGGGGGGGGGGGGGGGGGGGGGGGGGGGGGGTGGGGGGGGGGGGGTATGGAGCGATTGTTGACGGGGGGGGGGGGGGTGGGGGGTGGGGGGGGGGGAAGACGTGGCCGATACGTCTTTTTTTTTTTTTTTTTTCATGGGCCCCCCCTCTGCTTTGGCCCCCCCCACAACTGTCCCCTTTGTCCCCGCAGTCCGTCGGCCCTGGGTGTAAGCATTTTTGTTAGGGAGAAAAACGGAAGCTAGATTTGCATGAATAAGCGAAAACGTCTCTCTTCATTTCAGGAACAGTGTCCTCTGTCCTGAGACAAACTGTGGATGGTATTGTCAGGAGTGGCCTATCCAAACCACAGCTATAACAAGGCTATAATGTAAAAGGAACGCCAAGATAGTAGATAAAGCGTGTTTGCTTTGGCTGCTTGTTTGGTTCCTGGTCACATGACAACACAGCAGAACATCATATCAGTGATTCGGTTGGCTGATTCATTCCAGAGCATAGTGTTCATAGGGTCAGTGTATGTAGAACATCCATTGAAGCAACACTAATCGCTGTCTCTACCTGGACCTATTTGACACAAGAAGTGGAGAACAGACATACGTTTAAAGATGAATAATTTCTTGGAAGAATCCTCTTGAGAATGGCGTCCTTTTCTATAAATAAAGTTTCATTTCATAGAGATGTGAAGGTGATTTTAACGTGCATCAAAAGTGCAACTTGAATTGTGAAGCATTTAACGCAAACATAAAATAGGCTATCAGATTTTATTATTGAACGATGTTATTATTTTATCGTTCTTCTTAAAATGTTAATGATTCCTCTGCATTATCTGAGAAGGAAAGTGGTTAACGCCAGTTTAAGCATGCTCTCTGTTTCAGCCTCAGTGTTTAGCGTATAGAGAGATGGTGGGGTTCTGACCATTGCCTGTGTTGGACGAATAGCCTACTGTTTGTTAAGTCGTAGACTATACCTCCAAGGCCTGACAGCTATATTTAAAATGGGAGAAAACACATTTTGAGGATTTCTCTTTCTCCCACACAAGCACATACACACATGCAAACAGGCAGATGGAGAGAAAGAAGGAGAGAGCCCTGACTAGCCTGCGCCGTTGAAAAGCTCAATTTGTCATCCGCAGAGAATGCAGGTTGCCCATGACAACGGTTGCTAGGTGACCGTGCTGGAGTGACTTCATAGATTGAGGATCTTGGAAAACGTGGCTGACGAAGAATACAAAAATATGCTTTCCAAAAGTGTGTTTAAAAAAATGTAAAAATACAAATAATTTGAATTACATCTCTTAATGTGGACTGTCTCTTTTTGGATTGGTTCTAATTTGGTTGAAATTCATTCTCCAAGCTGTGAGCTTTTTTAGCAGTCCATGAGGCATGTAATTACTGTGATTACTGACATGCTTTTAGATGAAACAACTCATATTTCAGCCTGGCAAATCAAAAGCCCTTTTCCTCTGTAGCATAAAAGTCTTCTCTATTTCATGTCTTCCTCCTGCCCTCTCCCCATCTCTCCCTCTCTGTCTCCCCCCCCCCCTCTCTCTCTCTCTCTCTCTCTCTCTCTCTCTCTCTCTCTCTCTCTCTCTCTCTCTCTCTCTCTCTCTCTCTCTCTCTCTCTCTCTCTCTCTCTCTCTCTCTCTCTCTCTTTCTCGCTCTATCAGGGTTTCTTGCAACATCTAACCATCTCAACGCCATCACTGAAACAAATGACGGATAACCTATTTAGATAAAATATATTTGTTGAAATATAGTCAACATTTATCCATGACGTATGAATGAGATCGCTGTCTAAATAACTTTAGATTGAACGTCAGACATGTTCCCTCTGGCTACGATCCAGCCGGCTCCCTCACGCTTGGCTTGGGGACGTTGTCCTGGGACTCGCCTAAACCGGTTGTCACCCTGGAATATATCCCAGCAGACCCCGCCCGGCGCACAGCGGTCCTGCTACGAACACCGCAAAAGCCGTGCAGTAAACTAGGTGAATCCACCCAAGTGCTGCAAACCGCTGCTGCTGCTGGTGGCTATGATACGACTTTCTCACAGATTAACACATTTACCACGTCATACCTCTGGCCCCGGCAGGAGCGAAAATGTAACGCTAATACGCCTGTTAATTGATTTAGACAGTAATTAACGTCCTCCCTTGGCTTAGGCTACTTCTTTAATCCTTCAGATACAGGCAGCGGTGATCCGTCAATATTAATTGGGGGGATTGCTCTGTTGGCTGGGTAAGTGATGTAATCCGGGTATGAAGGCAGAGCAAGTCAGAGTTCGGTTCGGTTGGAGGAAGTTCCCGATTTGATTTAAA
>NC_044056.1:2391672-2393796 GCF_902167405.1 Gadus morhua | reverse complement strand
GAGTTCTTCATATGCACTGCATTATGTTTCCATGTACATGTCCAAAAAAGTTGCAACTTCAGCACACCCCCACCGGTTTTCTTTGGCTACCGGTGGAATCCCAGCATGCACGTGCTAAAGACACTTTGAACTATGCACAGATAGCATGCGTGCACATCCATCAACAACCAACTCTGTGTACACACACTGCCGAGTAGGGAGGCAGAGTTATCCCCTATCTGACGGACGGACGGACGGACGGACGGACAGACGGACGGGGGCTGGGACGTGATCCAGGGCTCTGGCCCACAGGCTACCCCCCGCGTCCAGGCCCTTCCCAGGCCTCCCCTAGCCCTGGGCGGGGGGGGGGGGGGGGGGGCTCCAGTGGAGACACGGGGAGGATTAGATACGGTTATTAGCAGCTCCTATCTCTGGGAGGCTGAAGGCTGGGTTCTGGGGGATGGAAGTCTCTTCCCACCCTCTTCCCCGTACATTTCTTCCCCCGGTTTCTTTCCCATCCCCCTGTCTCCTGTGGCTGTGAGTCTCTCTCTGTCCCAGTGTCCGGCAGCTGTTTAGAAGCCGTCAGCGAGCCGGTGGCCCGCCACCTGCGTGGTTCTCGTCAGTACAGCTCAGACCCATCCGTCCTGTCTGGTTTTTTTTACGTTACATAACACTTATTTAGCTGACGCTTTTGTCCTACAATAAGTGCATTCAACCATGAACACACGACCCATAAAACCGCAAGAATCATTCGAAGTGCATAACGTAACTGCTTTAACTGCTACATTATAGAAAAAAGAGATATGACCTACTTAAATCCAGCATATGACATAGCTCCATGTTTAAGTTAAAGTGCTACTGGCATGTTGGCGTCTCTGTTTCGTTCACGTGGGAAACAATTGTAGAACATTTATTTTAGAAGCCTTTGGATTGAATCGGTTTTCTTTCGACTCACAGCTGCTTTTTCTGTTTAGTGTAATGCAATGTGCTCTCAGGGACCAAGGAACCGACCAGGAAACCAACCTCACATGTGGGCAGAAGCGCTAGAGCTGGAGTGAAGCTGTCAAGAGCGTGACGCCTTGAGATTAAACCTCCATTCATTACGTCCAATGGACACACTCTTCTGCAGTTACCATTAGTAGGAGGGATTCCCGTCGCGTCGGCCCCAAGGCTTGACGGCGCTCTCGACAGTCGGGCTCTCTACGTGCTAGAGAGATACCACGTTGCTACGTACCCCCGCTCCCATCACTTCCATTCATCGGGGACGCCATGCTGAGCGTTGCTCTGTAACTGAACATGTCAGCTCAGCCCTGGACGTGTTATCTTTGATTTACCACGGTGGAAAAAAGGGCCTCTTCCACTGCGAGCATCTCTTGTCTGGGGCGGAGGTCTACGGCGCACCACAGTGTGATCCGCGCGGTGCTGTGTGTGTAATCCCCGCTCTCCTTTGCAGCACTGAGGCGACCAGGTCGGACCTGAAGAAGCTGCCCGCCCTGCCCACCCAGGCCCTGAAGGAGCACCCCTCCCTGGCCTACTGGTGAGGCCGCCTCCACACCACGGGGGGCTCTTCCCATCCCCCCAACCCCCCCCCCCCCCCCCCCCCCGCCTCGTTCGATTCCTTATTCGTTCCTCTTGTCCTCAGCGTCTCCTAAAGTGTGATTTGTGTTCCCTTCTGCAGTGAGGACAGAGTTATAGAGCACTACAAAAAGCTCAACGGTCAGTCCAGAGGCCAAGCCATTGTAAAGTAAGTGTGGTTCTGTGTGTGTGTGTGTGTGTGAGAGCATGCGTGTGGGTTTCTATGAGTGGGTGTGTTTGTGTGGGTTAGTGAGTGCGTGTGTTAGTGTGTGAGTATGTGTGTGTGTTTGTGTGTGCGTGTGTGTGTTGATGCTTACTTTGTGTACATGTGTGCTGTGATATGTGTTCTTGGTGGGTGTGCTGACTGTTATATGTACTGCCTTTTTTCACTTTCTTTCTCTCTCTCTTTCTTTGTCTTGATATCTTTCTCCGTACACTCTCTGTATCTCTCTCTCTCTCTCTCTCTCTCTCTCTCTCTCTCTCTCTCTCTCTCCCTCTCTCTCTCTCTCTCCCTCTCTCTCTCTCTCTCTCTCTCTCTCTCTCTCTCTCTCTCTCTCTCTCTCTCTCTCT
>NC_044056.1:2376672-2386672 GCF_902167405.1 Gadus morhua | reverse complement strand
CCTTCCTCCCTCCACGTACTCTCTCCCCTCTTCTCCCCCCTTCCTCCCTCCACGTACTCTCTCCCCTCTTCTCTCCCCTTCCTCCCTCCCCTTCCTCTCTCCCCTCTTCTCCCCCCTTCCTCCCTCCACGTACTCTCTCCCCTCTTCTCCCCCCTTCCTCCCTCCACGTACTCTCTCCCCTCTTCTCCCCCCTTCCTCCCTCCACGTACTCTCTCCCCTCTTCTCCCCCCTTCCTCCCTCCACGTACTCTCTCCCCTCTTCTCCCCCCTTCCTCCCTCCACGTACTCTCTCCCCTCTTCTCCCCCCTTCCTCCCTCCACGTACTCTCTCCCCTCTTCTCCCCCCTTCCTCCCTCCCCTTCCTCTCTCCCCTCTTCTCCCCCCTTCCTCCCTCCACGTACTCTCTCCCCTCTTCTCCCCCCTTCCTCCCTCCACGTACTCTCTCCCCTCTTCTCTCCCCTTCCTCCCTCCACGTACTCTCTCCCCTCTTCTCCCCCCTTCCTCCCTCCCCTTCCTCTCTCCCCTCTTCTCTCCCCTTCCTCCCTCCACGTACTCTCTCCCCTCTTCTCCCCCCTTCCTTTCCATTCCACGTCCTTCCCTCTCCCCCCGTTCCTCCAGCCTGAACTCTGAGCAGCCATACCGCGCTGGTCTCTCTCAGCAGCCGTACTGCGCTGGTCTCTCTCAGCAGCCGTACTGCGCTGGTCTCTCTCCCAGCAGCCGTACTGCGCTGGTCTCTCTCTCAGCAGCCGTACTGCGCTGGTCTCTCTCAGCAGCCGTACTGCGCTGGTCTCATTCTGCAGCCGTACTGCGCTGGTCTCTCTCAGCAGCCGTACTGCGCTGATCTCTCTCTCAGCAGCCGTACTGCGCTGGTCTCTCTGAGCAGCCGTACTGCGCTGGTCTCTCTCAGCAGCCGTACTGCGCTGGTCTCTCTCAGCAGCCGTACTGCGCTGGTCTCTCTCTCAGCAGCCGTACTGTGCTGGTCTCTCTCTCAGCAGCCGTACTGCGCTGGTCTCTCTCAGCAGCCGTACTGCGCCGGTCTCTCTCTGAGCAGCCGTACTGCGCTGGTCTCTCTCAGCAGCCGTACTGCGCTGGTCTCTCTCTGAGCAGCCGTACTACGCTGGTCTCTCTCAGCAGCCGTACTGCGCTGGTCTCTCTCTGAGCAGCCGTACTGCGCTGGTCTCTCTCTCAGCAGCCGTACTGCGCTGGTCTCTCTCTCAGCAGCCGTACTGCGCTGGTCTCTCTCAGCAGCCGTACTGCGCTGGTCTCTCCATTCTGCTGCTCTGCCCTCCCGGTCGGCTCCTGCTCTCAGGTCTTGACTCACTGGTTCCACCCAAGGTTCCCCTGTGCCCAGTTTGTAGTCTGTTATCATGAGCGCATGTCTGATTATCTGTGTGTGTGTGTGTGTGTGTGTGTGTGTGTGTGTGTGTGTGTGTGTGTGTGTGTGTGGATGTGTGTGTGTGTGTGTGTGTGTGGATGTGTGTGTGTGTGTGTGTGTGTGTGTGTGTGTGTGTGTGTGTGTGTGTGTGTGTGTGGATGTGTGTGTGTGTGTGTACGGATCTGACGAAACAAAGAAAAATACCTTGCAATTTGAGGGGATGCAGAAAAGCTCTGCAATCATCCCTCCACTCCCCAGTCTTTACACACACACACACACAAACACACACGCGCACGCACACGCACACACACACACCGACACACACACACACACACACACACACACACACACACACACACAGGCAAACGCCTAGCCACACCGCCCAGAGCAGGAAGCGTTGTCCCTGGGGGAGAGGGAGGGGTCAGTGGGGGGGAGGGGACAAACGCCCCCAACCCCCCCCCCCCCCCCCCCGCCCCCCCTCCACAGAACACACCCGCCTACAGCTGGTGAACACCAGCCCAGCTCAGACCCTGGGTCTCAAAGGACTTGAGACACACACTCACACACACACTCACACACACACACACAATCACAGGACACGCACACAGCCACACACTCTCACACACGGACCGCATCACGGGGGAAAGGTTCTCGACCAGCTGGGATTGGCTACGTTAAACGAGGAGCTGACAAAACATTAAGGCAGAGAAAGGGAAAAGAGAAGAAGAAGAAGAAGAAAAAAAAAGTTAAGAGAATTTGAGCCAAGAATAGAGGACCTCTCTCTCTCTCTCTCTCTCTCTCTCTCTCTCTCTCTCTCTCTCTCTCTCTCTCTCTCTCTCTCTCTCTCTCTCTCTCTCTCTCTCTCTCTCTCTCTCTCTCTCTCTCTCTCTCTCTCTCTCTCTCTCGCTCTCTCTCTCTCTCTCTCTTTCTCTCTCTGTCTCTCTCTCTCTCTCTACTCTCTACTCTCTACTCTCTACTCTCTACTCTCTACCCTCTACTCTCTCCTGCTCTGTGAAGTCACCCAGTTGCAGGGATCCTTTGTCGATGAGAGTCCCTGGTCTGGACTTAATCAGAGATCCACCGGATAGGTCCTCTTCCTCCCCCTCCTCCTCCTCCTCCTCCCCCTCCTCCTCCTCCCTGCCTCCTCTGCCTTCCATTTCCTCCCCCCTCGGTTCTCTCCCATCCACGATGTTCCCTTTTCCTTCTCGCCGCTGAAGAGCGACGGTCCGCGTTGGAGCTCCTGCCCGCCTAACGCTGTCCCTCTCCCTCTCAACGCCAGGTGTTCCAATGGCGCCAACTCGAAAACCTCTACTTCAGAGAGAAGAAGTTCTCGGTGGAAGTTCATGACCCCAGAAGGTAGGCTCCTAACTCAATCATCCGTATCGGTCCGGTCAACCCTGCTGGTTTGTTTTTGTTACCGAAACCGTTGTTTTAATGTCGAGGTCACGGGCTGTCATTGTTTTATCGCCGAGTATGAAGAGACAGATGAACAGCTTCTGTGTGTCATCGTGTGAATGTATTGAGACGCAAAGCAGCGTTGTTTTTTTTTGCGTTTGGCGGGCTGCTAGCAAACCACGTAGCATTAGCCGTGGAGTCGGAATTATGGATTTGAAACACTACTCTCCTTTGGCATCAGGCAGAATGTGAGAGTGGGAGACTGGTATCAGACAGAATCATGCTGTAAGCAGCATGGGAGATAGTGAAAAAAGAAATCAAAGAACAACAGAAAAGTTATTCTTGGCAACACAGTGAAATATGAGAGATTTCACAGTGGGACTCGACACATATTTACCCACACAGACTCACGCACGCACGCGCACAGGCACGCTCGTGAGCCGCTGTTAGTTGACCGCAGGAGGATGGATGGCTGTGTGTGAGCGGCTTGTGGAGGAAGTGACCTCTCTCGTGTTTATTTAACATGCCTACATATACAGAGAGGAGGGAGGGAGGGAGGGAGAGAGAGATGGGTCAAGAGAGAGAGAGAGATAGGGTGAGAGAGAGAGAGAGAGAGAGAGAGAGAGAGAGAACGGTGTTTTCCTTTAAGGAGTCTGTCATTAGTGTGAGTTGGTCTGTTGCTGGGCTGACAGTTGTGTGTTTAAATAAAAGTAAAACATGTGGGAGACAACGTGTGTGGCTCCGCAAAGTATCTCTCTCTCTCTCTCTCTCTCTCTCTCTCTCTCTCTCTCTCTCTCTCTCTCTCTCTCTCTCTCTCTCTCTCTCTCTCTCTCTCTCTCTCTCCCCCTCTCTCTCTCTCTCTCTCTCTCTCTCTCTCTCTCTCTCTCTCTCTCTCTCTCTCTCTCTCTCTCTCTCTCTCTCTCTCTCTCTCTCTTTCTGTGGCTCGCTCACCCTGTCTCACTTTTCCATGCGCTCCTTAGAAATGGAGGTATTAGTAGTGGTGTGTGTAACAGTAGTGTATTAGTAGTGGTGTGAGTAACAGTAGTATATTAGTAGTGGTGTGAGTAACAGTAGTGTATTAGTAGTGGTGTGAGTAACAGTAGTGTATTAGTAGTGGTGTGAGCAACAGTAGTGTATTAGTAGTGGTGTGAGTAACAGTAGTGGTGTAGTGTATTAGTAGTGGTGTGAGTAGTAGTAGTGTATTAGTAGTGGTGTCAGTAACAGTAGTGTATTAGTAGTTGTGTGAGTAGTAGTAGTGTATTAGTAGTGGTGTGAGTAACAGTAGTGTATTAGTAGTGGTGTGAGTAACAGTAGTGTATTAGTAGTGGTGTGAGTAACAGTAGTGTATTAGTAGTGGTGTGAGTAACAGTAGTGTATTAGTATTGGTGTGAGTAACAGTAGTGTATTAGTAGTGGTGTGAGTAACAGTAGTGTATTAGTAGTGGTGAGAGTAACAGTAGTGTATTAGTAGTGGTGTGAGTAGCAGTAGTGTATTAGTAGTGGTGTGAGTAACAGTAGTGTATTGGTAGTGGTTTGAGTAACAGTAGTGTATTAGTAGTGGTGTGAGTAACAGTAGTGTATTAGTAGTGGTGTCAGTAACAGTAGTGCATTAGTAGTGGTGTGAGTAACAGTAGTGTATTAGTAGTGGTGTGAGTAACAGTAGTGTATTAGTAGTGGTGTGAGTAACAGTAGTGTATTAGTAGTGGTGTGAGTAACAGTAGTGTATTAGTAGTGGTGTGAGTAACAGTAGTGTATTAGTAGTGGTGTGAGTAACAGTAGTGTATTAGTAGTGGTGTGAGCAACAGTAGTGTATTAGTAGTGGTGTGAGTAACAGTAGTGGTGTAGTGTATTAGTAGTGGTGTGAGTAGTAGTAGTGTATTAGTTGTGGTGTCAGTAACAGTAGTGTATTAGTAGTGGTGTGAGTAGTAGTAGTGTATTAGTAGTGGTGTGAGTAACAGTAGTGTATTAGTAGTGGTGTGAGTAACAGTAGTGTATTAGTAGTGGTGTGAGTAACAGTAGTGTATTAGTAGTGGTGTGAGTAACAGTAGTGTATTAGTATTGGTGTGAGTAACAGTAGTGTATTAGTAGTGGTGTGAGTAACAGTAGTGTATTAGTAGTGGTGAGAGTAACAGTAGTGTATTAGTAGTGGTGTGAGTAGCAGTAGTGTATTAGTAGTGGTGTGAGTAACAGTAGTGTATTGGTAGTGGTTTGAGTAACAGTAGTGTATTAGTAGTGGTGTGAGTAACAGTAGTGTATTAGTAGTGGTGTCAGTAACAGTAGTGCATTAGTAGTGGTGTGAGTAACAGTAGTGTATTAGTAGTGGTGTGAGTAACAGTAGTGTATTAGTAGTGGTGTGAGTAACAGTAGTGTATTAGTAGTGGTGTGAGTAACAGTAGTGTATTAGTAGTGGTGTGAGTAACAGTAGTGTATTAGTAGTGGTGTGAGTAACAGTAGTGTATTAGTAGTGGTGTGAGTAACAGTAGTGTATTAGTAGTGGTGTGAGTAACAGTAGTGTATTAGTTTTAGTATAGTAGTAGTTTTAAGGAGTAACTGATGTGGTTCTGATATATATACTCATTAGTCTTTAATAGTAGTGCAGTAATACTGTAGTTGTCATTAGTATTTATCAGTACTGCCGTGTTACTATTTATTTGTACTGTTGTACTCATTACCACTCATTACTACTATAACCAACCTACAGTACAATGTGTTTTTTCTCTGTTATTCTGCTGGTGGGTTCGGTGACTCGGGTTCGGTCTTTAACGGCAGAAACACACGGTACACGGTAGTGACGCGTCACGCAAGGTGGAGAGGCCGTTGTTACCGGCTACACAGGCTTAGTAGCATGTGGTTGCGTGCAGTTGCCAGTACTTTTCCACGTTAATGGATGGCTACACTACACACTACTACTACAAGCATATTGGGTTTTAACGCTGGTTACGTAGCGTTTGGAAGTGTAGGCTACATGAACTGGTTCTGAGTTCATTAACTAGAACGCGGACACACGTTGTTCTGATTGATTTATTCTAATTTGCATCATTAACGCACCCAAAGAGGGCGGCCATGCTGCATCACATCGCCTCTGGCACCATGAGGTGCTTATCTTAGTCGATTAAAAAATAGGAGGAGCCGTAGCGGTGTCAGACGATGGTTATGAACGCCCACTGCCGCGGGCGTTCTGTCTCAGCGCCGCTCTGTCCCGCCGTACAAAGGACGCCTCGGTGTGTTGCGTTCGGTGTGTTGCGTTCGGTGTGTTGCCTTCAGTGTGTTGTGTGTAACCACGGCCTTGTGTTCCTCGCTCTCACAGCAGGGCGTCGGTGACGAGGAGGACGTTCGGACACAGCGGCATCGCGGTCCACACCTGGTACGCCTGTCCAGGCCTCATCAAGTCCATCTGGGCCATGGCCATCAGCCAGCACCAGTTCTACCTGGACCGCAAGCAGAGCAAGGTCAGACACACACACCCGCTGTGCATCACGCTCATCAAGTTCATACGACACGATACGACAATACTTTACTGTCAGAGCAAGCTTGAAATGTGTCTTGCATGCCAGCAACTCCATTCACAAACATCATAGACAAGACAGGACATCAAGACAAATATTACAAATATTATACAAATCCATACATTCAACATAACATTACAACAACAACAGAAGACACCATTTAAGTCCCGTCAGCGTGCCTTTGATCGGGGATTGAAGAGCTGAAGACAGACGGTGTAGGGCCGTAGATCCAGGGAGAACAGAGAGACGGTGTGTTCGAGTGTGCTTTATTGTAAACGGAAAAATACAAACGCATTATATAATTGGTCTGTTGCATTGCAGTGCTTTCAGCTGGCTCGCAACACCAGGTTGAAAACTAGATGGGATTTTAGTCACCATGATCATAACATAATATATACAGAGTTAAATATTTGAAAATCACAGATCAATAGAAAGAATCAATCAATCAAAAGAAAAATGAATGTTGATGCATTTGATTTAAGTGCAGATATTAGTTGTTATAATAATGGTTAGTCATCATGCATATCAATTCACTTCATTATTGATTTTTCCGTGTTATCTCATCTTATATATTGATGTCAATCTGGAAGTGCATTTCGACATTGCATTTTTGTTTGTGTTTGTGGTGCCCACAGCATCTTAACTCCTCTCCCCCTGTGTGTGTGTGTGTGTGTGTGTGTGTGTGTGTGTGTGTGTGTGTGTGTGTGTGTGTGTGTGTGTGTGTGTGTGTGTGTGTGTGTGTGTGTGTGTGTGTGTGTGTGTGTGTGTGTGTGTGCAGTCTAAGATCCACGCGGCCCGCAGCCTGAGTGAGATCGCCATCGACCTGACAGAGACTGGGACTCTGAAGACCTCCAAGCTGGCCAACATGGGCAGCAAGGGCAAGATCATCTGTGGAAGCAGCGGCAGCCTGCTCTCCTCAGGTGTGTGTGTGTGCGTGTGTGTGTGTGTGTGTGTGTGTGTGTGTGTGTGTGTGCGTGTGTGTGTGTGTGTGTGTGTGTGTGTGTGTGTGTGCGTGTGCGCGTGTGTGTGTGTGTGCGTGCGTGTGTCTGTGGATTCACTTCTACACATATGATCACCATGTGTGCACATTGTATGCATCCCGAGATCTCCTCCACACATGGACTCACACACGCACGCATACACACACACAGACACACACTTACTCCGTAGAGAAAGAGAGAGGAGACAGGAAGGAAGGTAAGAGGGTGATGAGGGCTGGACTGACCCTAACAGCTGCTTTTGGATCGGATGGATCTTCAGTGGAATGTTTATGGACACAAATATAAGCCCCGCCCATGTGTGTGTGTGCGTTTGTGTGTGTATGCGTGTGTGTGTGTGTGTGTGTGTGTGTGTGTGTGTGTGTGTGTGTGTGTGTGTGTGTGTTTTAATGTATAGAAACAAAACTCCAGAGCCTGGCCAGAGAGGCTCCCAAGCATCTAAATTTAGTGTGTGCGTGCGTGCGTGCGTGCGTGCGTGCGCGTGCGCGTGCGTGCGTGTGCTTGGGTTTGATTACCAGACTCATGTGAGATAGAAGTTGATCCCATATATCTATCTCCTGTGACCTTTAGTACAATGCTACAGTGTAAAGTAGTGAGGTCGGAATGTGTGTGTGTGTGTGTGTGTGTGTGTGTGTATGTGTGTGTGTGTGTGTGTGTGTGTGTGTGTGTGTGTGTGTGTGTGTTTGTCTGTGTATGAGAGCGAAGTTGGAGAGAGAGGGGGGGGGGGGGGGGTCCAGGAGAAGGGGAGAAAGGAGAGAGATTTATTCCTGGACAGAGAAACAAGAAGAGCAGAGATGAACAAAGGCCTTCCTTTCCCTGACAGCCATGTTCAATCATTGTCTGGCCTGTTCTTCCCACTGGACCACTAGGCAGTGCCTAATAGAACACTTCAGGCTTCATGTTAGACGTACTTGGCAGACATTGGTCTTAACAACATCACAACAACCATTCTGTCGCCACTTGGTGGAGCCTGTTATAACCTAGAGCTGAATTAGCGCCGTCCATGTGACTGGATTCTCATGTGACATGTCACACTTTGATGTCGAAATCGTTTTAGCACTTTACGGCGAAGAATAATTCAAAACAGTTGGAGATATAGCCTGTCTGTGTGGTGCCTCTCACACTACTCTGAGGTCATATTTATGCGCCTGCTCTTCCTGGAACATCAATCCTTGGATGGGTATTAGGTCAAGTTTTATAAGGTAGAAAGAAAGAACTAAAACATAACTTAACTTGACGATGCTTTCCAATTACGGTCGAGCAATGCCTTATTCTAATGTCACCGACGTTTATTCCATTAAGCTGGATCTCACTGTGCCCTGAACGGGTCTTCCAAGCTTTTACATTTGTCAAACGTGTCCGTGTTGTCTTGGCGTCTGCCTCCAGGCTCCCAGGAGTCCGACAGCTCCCAGACGGCCAAGAAGGACATGCTGGCCGCTCTGAGGGCCCGGCAGGACGCCCTGGAGGAAACCCTCAAGCTGCGGCTGGAGGAGCTCAAGAACATCTGCATCAGAGAGGCGGTGAGGCCGCTGCAGACGCACGCACCCTCAGTCAGCTCCACACACACAGACCTCCCATACACGTCCCAGGCCCTGACGTGGCAGGGCTCACTAGGTATAGCGGGATGTCGGGTCACCGCAAGGTGGCTGGTTTCGAACTCCGGCTCCTTTTAGCCAAGTGGCTAAAAGGAGCCACCTCGACACTCAGCTAGGAGGAGCCGGGGATCGAACCAGCAACCCTCGGGTTACCAGCTGACCCGCGCTCCCGCCTGAGCTACTGGGATAGAAGCCGCTCCTGGATAATGCAATACACACAATCAAGCACACACAGCCACACTTCACCGCTTATTCTCTGGAGATAATCTGAACCATTCCTCTCCTCCTCCTCCTCCTCCTCCTCCTCCCTGGACCTCCTCCTCCTCCTCCCTGGACCTCCTCCTCCTCCTCCTCCTCCTCCTCCTCCTCCTCCTCCTCCTCCTCCTCCTCCCTGGACCTCCTCCTCCTCCTCCTCCTCCCTGGACCTCCTCCTCCTCCTCCCTGGACCTCCTCCTCCTCCTCCTCCGTGGACCTCCTCCTCCTCCTCCCTGGACCTCCTCCTCCTCCTCCTCCTCCTCCGTGGACCTCCTCCTCCTACCTGGACCTCCTCCAGGAGCTGACGGGAAAGCTCCCCAAGGAGTACCCCCTGGACCCCGGGGAGGAGCCCCCCACAGTGAGGAGGAAGATCGGCACCGCCTTCAAACTGGACGAGCAGAAGATCCCTCCCAAGGGAGAGGTGAGTCCGACCCGTCCGTCCGTCCGTTCGTCTCTCCTTCCCTCTGTCGCCCTGTCTCTCCGTCTCTCTGTCCCTCTGTCCGTCTGTCTGTCTGTCCCTTTGTCGCCCTGTCTCTCCGTCTCTCCTTCCCTCTGTCGCCCTGTCTCTCCGTCTCTCCTTCCCTCTGTCGCCCTGTCTCTCCGTCTCTCTGTCCCTCTGTCCGTCTGTCTGTCTGTCCCTCTGTCGCCCTGTCTCTCCGTCTCTCCTTCCCTCTGTCGCCCTGTCTCTCCGTCTCTCTGTCCCTCTGTCCGTCCGTCTGTCTGTCCCTCTGTCGCCCTGTCTCTCCGTCTCTCTGTCCCTCTGTCCGTCTGTCTGTCTGTCCCTCTGTCGCCCTGTCTCTCCGTCTCTCTGTCCCTCTGTCCGTCTGTCTGTCTGTCCCTCTGTCGCCCTGTCTCTCCGTCTCTCTGTCCCTCTGTCCG
>NC_044056.1:2331672-2371672 GCF_902167405.1 Gadus morhua | reverse complement strand
CAGACGACTCCCAGGTGACGGGGACCCCCACCTTCTCCCCGGTGGCGTCCCCCCACAAGGGCCTCCCGCCCCGGCCGCCGTCCCACAACCGGCCCCCGCCGCCCCAGTCCCTGGACGGCCTGCGCCACCTCCACTACACGCGCATGGACTACGACAAGTCCCCCATCAAGCCCAAGATGTGGAGCGAGTCGTCGCTGGACGAGCCCTACGAGAAGGTCAAGAAGCGCTCGTCCCACGGCAGGTGAGGCCCCAGGGGAGCCCGGGGGGGGGGGGGTCCACTGTGGCCCCCGGAGCAGGGGTCACACTGCTACACACACGCTGTTCCCCTTCTTCAGTGTCATTCAGACGGCGGCCACAGACCATAGAGGAGGTTTTATTTTTATATTATTGAATTATATATAGTTAACAATTATTTGCCGAAGGCGAAGTAAATAGTGGGGGAATAGTTATTATTTTGTAAATACTACACGTGAATACTCCGAAAATAAACAAGATAACACTTTTTCGCCGGGATTTATTTGTTTTTATTAGCGTGACGAGACGAACGTCACGCAGGATCCCGAGTTTGAGATCTCAGTCTCGGGACATTGCCCAATATCCCGAGATAGCGAACCAATCAAATTGCGCCATCTTAGGAGGTTCACGTGTAGCGTATACTAAATAGATATATACCATATAGATATAGATATAAGGCTTCATTCTTGTTTTGTTGTTTTAACCATTGGTATCCTGCTAGGCGATAACGCAGTAAATAAAAACGAATAAAGACGATAAACGCTAAACAGTTGACCTAGCAGCTGCGGTCGCCGCCTCAGCGTTTAATATTGTTTTGTTGATTTGTCCGCCACGCGGTGTTTGTGACTTCATCCATGATGCATTATTCACCCGGCCTCCTCCCTCCCCCCGCCCCCGCCCCCGCCCCCGTCCCCCCGTCCCCCCGTCCCCTCGGACCCCGAAGCCACAGGCGCTTCCCCAGCCCGGGGGGCACAGAGCCAGGGGGCAGCGACTCCCTCCAGAGTAGCCCCGTCAGAAGCCTCCCCGGCTGGAGCTCCCAGTCCAGCATGCCCTCCACCCCCGACCTGAGAACCCGAGCACCCCGCTACGTACACACCACCAGGTCAGAGCCCCCACCCCCCCCCCCGGGAACCGCCCGGGGACACGCGGGACCTGGAGCCTGCCCGCCCCGTGCATGGACGCATGTGAGCCTCTGGCCTCGTGGGACGTGCATGTCACTGCGTAGCTGCTCTGGTGCATCCTGGGAAAAGCCTTACGACGCGTTTGTGTCTTTAAAGATAGCTTAAAGGGGACATATCGTACCACCAGGTGTGAGTGTGATTAGCCGTTAGAAGCTGTTTCGAAAACCTGCCCCTTCTGACATCACTAGTGGGCGTGTCCACCTAGATCTGTGCTGATAGATCAGTCTACCAGCCTACCCAGTGGACTGAAGTAAACGTTGCTCATCTATCCAGCACACATCTAGGTGGACACGCCCCCTAGTGATGTCATATGGGGCAGATTTTCGAAACGGCTTGTAACGGCTAATCACACTCACACCTGGTGGTATAATATGTCCCCTTTAAAGATGAATGACAAAGTTCCTTATTGGAGGTTCATTTGGGTAAAGGTCGTTAATTCTGATCCGTCGGGTCCGAGTAAAGACATTGAGAACATTAAGTTACGAACTATCAAACACACATTCATTTTATTTCATTCCACTTCATACTTTGAGCAGGATGTTTGTGAGATGTTAGAGTGAGATTCAATCATTCATGAACTGCCGGGTATGAGCGATGAGTGAAACACTGATCTGACCCGAAGTCTGACTGGTGCAGAAGTGCATTAAAGTGCAAGTGGAAATGACATTACAAGAAACAAAGGCATGAGGCAACATAAGCTATACAAAGGTCAATCCCTTTTAGGTTGCGTGTGTGTGTGTGTGTGTGTGTGTGCGTGTGTGTGTGTGTGTGTGTGTGTGTGTGTGTGTGTGTGTGTGTGTGTGTGTGTGTGTGTGTGTGTGTGTGTGTGTGTGTGTGTGTGTGTGTTTTTGTGCATGTGTGTGTGTGTGTGTGTTTGTGTGTGTGTGTGTGTGTGTGTGTGGGCGTGTGTGTAATGCAATGCATGTTAATATATAGCCGACATGCAATGTATTCTCAGTTGTAGCTCAGCTACACCACTTCCATACCTCAGTGATGTAATGTTTCCCTCCCTCCCTCCCTCCTCACTCCCCCCTCCTCCCCCCCTCCCCCCCCCCCCCAGGTCTGTGGACATCAGCCCCACCCGTCTGCACAGCCTGGCCCAGCACTTTAGGAACCGCAGCTCCAGCCTGGAGTCCCAGGGCAAGCTGCTGGCCTCGGACCCCGGGGCCTCCCACCCCCGGCCCCCGGGGGGCGCTGTGACGGGCAGCCCCGACTTCTTCCTGGGCCCCGGCCGCTCCAACGGCTCGGACCCCCTGGACGACTGCTCGTCCTGCACCAGCCACAGCAGCTCCGAACACTACTACCCCGGGGGGGGCGGGCCCCTGGCCCCCGGGGGCAACCCCAACTACTCCACGCTGGGGGAGGACTCCCCCTCCAAGGCGCGGCAGCGGCAGAGGCAGCGCCACAGGTGGGCGCCGGCATGGCTATATTCTACATAATATATCTATATTCTATGTATTATATTCTATATATTATATCTATATTCTATATATTATATCTATATTCTATATATTATATCTATATTCTATATATTATATCTATATTCTATATATTATATCTATATATTACATCTATATTCTGCATAATATATCTATATTCTATGTATTATATTCTATATATTATATCTATATTCTATATATTATATCTATATATTATATCTATATTCTATATATTATATCTATATTCTATATATTATGTCTATATATTATATCTATATTCTATATATTATATCTATATACTATATATTATATCTATATATTATATCTATATTCTATATATTATATCTATATTCTATATATTATATCTATATATATCATCTATATTCTATATATTATATCTATATTCTATATATTCTATCTATATTCTATATATCATATCTATATTCTATATATTATATCTATATTCGGTATATTATATCTATATTCTATATATCATATCTATATTCTATATATCATATCTATATTCTATATATCATATTTATATTCTATATATTATATCTATAATCTATATATTATATCTATATTCTATACATTATATCTATATTCTATACATTATATCTTTATTCTAGGGCTGGGTGCTGCCAGGTTCCTCACAATTCAATTCCATTCTTTAGGGCTTCATTCGATTCGATTCAATTGCTTCGATATCGATTCAATAATACGTGCAGATGACAAAAATACCTAAATATTTTTTACAATTAAGCATTTCATTGTGCTTTAACTTGCAAAAAGGGAATACACCATTGTATAGTATTGTTCCTGAGCTAAACTTGCAGCATAAAAGTAATAATCATAACATAGACAAATGTAAAAGGGCATGTACATTTAGGCATACTCGCTTCTAGATTATGGAAATAATTAATTAAAAAAAGATTCTGAATCTAAATTGAATCAAGAACAAATAAATTGCTCTGCTCCTCTTATGAGTCAGAGCAGGGGTAGCAGACTTTGGCCACATCCACACCAAAACGATTTTTTGGTGAAACTGCATAATTCTGCTCTTTGTGTTTTTGCTAGTACATTTTCATCGTGTTGACACATGTATTGGACTCATGTGTCCTTGTTCAGCACTGTGTAACCCAGGCTCTGAAGGTTCCTAATTCCTATAAATACAACTTTACCTACTTACCTTCCTCTGAGAGAAGGGTCTATCGCAGGGGTCAGCAACCTTTTCAACATGCAGTGCCACTTTGACATTTTCTCGTTAATGAGTGTGCCTTAAGCAACAATATACAAAAAATGAAGCTGAATTATGACGCAGCGACTAAAAAACATTTCCAGAAGACCTTGAATTATACTATTTTCATAAAGTCCACAAGCAGTCCTCATGCATAAACATTTTAAATGTTTTTTTGGTTGTTATATTTGCAACATGGGCTTACAAATTATAATTACATATGTCCCATCTTAAAACACCATTTTCAGAAACTCATTCAAAAACATATTTGCACTGGGAGGAAATGCCCAAAACAGAATAAAGTGAAAAAAATAATCGGTAGTAATGATTATGTTGCCGCATTGTGCTGTGAATTTTTTTAATAATGATTTTTTTCTTTTTTTTTTCTTTTAAGTGTGCCAATGATTATGCTGCCCCGTGCCAGTGGTGGCACGCGCGCCTAGGGTTGCCGACCCCTGGTCTACCGGGTTTAACTCTCCCTCCGTCCCCCCCTCCAGGTCCGCGGGCCACCTGGGCTCCTCCAACTCCGGCTCCATGCCCAACCTGGCGGCCAAGAACGGCTGCGGCAGCGGCGGCGGCGGCGCGGGCGGCGGCGGCGGCGGCTCGGCCGGCGGCCACCACGGGGTCTACATGCACAGCCAGTCGCAGCCCTCCTCCCAGTACCGCATCAAGGAGTACCCGCTGTACGTGGAGGGCAGCCCCAACCCCGTGGTGGTGCGCAGCCTGGAGAGCGACCAGGAGGGCCACTACAGCGTCAAGGCCCAGTTCAAGACCTCCAGCTCCTACACGGCGGGGGGGCTGTACAAGGAGACGTGGGGGGCGGGCGACGACGGCGCCGCCGAGGGCGGCGGTGGCGGTCGACTCACGCCGTCCCGCTCGCAGATCGTACGGACTCCCTCGCTGGGGCGGGACGGGGCGGGCGGAGGGGGGACGGCAGGGGCGGGGGGCCGGGTGGCGGTGTCGGACGAGCTGCGCTGCTGGTACCAGCGGTCGTCGGGGAGCCTGAAGGAGAAGGGCCACTCGCACTCGGGGTCCAACGCGTCGGAGACGGGCTCGCAGCAAGGCACCCTGGGACACGGCCGCGGGAGCCGCGTGGGGACGCTGTCCAGGTGCTCGCCAGGTGAGCGCCTTCGCCGCCCCCCGGTGCATGCTGGGAGTTCTGGGCCCTGACGGGCGATCCGTCACATATTAGGACATCGCCTACACATTTCTGCATTTAGTCGTTTAGCTCTCGACTTAAGGGACCCACAAGTGAGGCTGGTACTGGTTATGGGTCAGGGCCCGGGTAGGAGACTAACCTACTAGTTTAACCCACTCAGTTAGATAATTAGGACACCTGCAAAATGTCTATTGGAGTTGAAACCAAAAAAGTGCTGCGCAACCTAATTCAAAGAACAACGGTACCGAGTTCAGAGTGGCTATGTTAATATTTTCCTTTGTACTAGTTAGGTAGTGCAAGCAGTTAGATGTATAGTAGTTACATCACGTTTCAAAATTCTGTATGCATACCCTAATACTAGTGGTTTCTAGGTCGCTAGAGTTAGTTAAAATACAGCTGATTAATACAACAAAACAGACAATGTAATAGATGGAAGTAACTAAAGATGAAAGTCATCTAAAATCTGGTCATTGTTGGTATAACTATGGTATAAGCAGAAATAAACCAGCACGTAGTATCTTGATAAAATGGTGAAAATGGTAAAATGGTGGTTCTAAGGTTATTTGCTATACCCAGTTTATTTGTCACTTAGTAATTGAATAAATCAGCCGAAACAAATAAAGTTGTAAAACTATCGCGAGGTTTGTTAGAAAGATTACAAACCCAGTTGTATTTACAAATTCAGTTTACTTCTTACTATTGCAGGAATCTATTGGCTGTATGTGCCACAATTGGGGAGACATATTCACACCCCACAAAAAGCAGTGCCCCGTGTGAGGGTCGAACTCACGACCTTCAGATTATGAGACTGACGCGCTGCCTACTGCGCCAACGAGGCCTGGGAGTGTGCTCAGTGGACTGTGATTTTTGGACCAATCAGAAAGGTCCTGCACTGCAAGTACCAGCCCAGAGGTCCCTGACCCTTGGGGAAGTCCTGGGGACACTTTTGGGGTTGGGTACTGTTCCCAGAACTATTTTTAAACCCTGGTTAAAAACACTTAGTTCCTGCAAAGATTCCTATTTGTGGGGTAAAGTTCCTGCGGTGGAAAGGCGGCTTAATCTAGTGAAGTTTGGTCTACTAACCGGGCTGAGGTCCTTAAAAGGCGCAGATACTTAGTGTTATGAGCGACACCTCTGTAAGAGAGATCTATCGGGCGTTGTGCTAGCTTGCTGACGCCAGATCTTTTGCCCGGAGGTTAGACTTTCCCCGCACCCCACGAAAAGCAGTGCCCCGTGTGAGGGTCGAACTCACGACCTTCAGATTATGAGACTGACGCGCTGCCTACTGCGCCAACAAGGCCTGGGTTCACTATGATTTTTTGACCAATCATAAACGTCCTGCACTAGAAGCCCCAGCCCAAAGTTCCCGGAACCTTTTGGAATGTCCCAGGGACTTTTCCGGTGGGGTAAAATAATGTACCCGGAACTTCTTCTAGACCCTGGTTCCTGTGGTGGACAGACACTTAGTTCCTGCAAAGGTTCCTGGTTCTGGTGTAAAGTCCCTGCGGTGGAAAAGCGGCTTAATCTGGTGAAGTTTGTCCTTTTATCCTCTGGTAAATCAAAGGTGGGGATAATTAGTGTTGTGAGCGCCACCTGTGTTAAGGCCTAGTCACGGTTCCACGTTGACGATGCAAGGCAATGCCCAGGCAGTCGCTTCGACGCAGTTGTGAACCTGTTTTGGGTCTGCGTCAGGTCTACGTCGGGTTGCAATTTCTGGGAGGCGCACGTCTGGCCCTTGCGGTGGACGTAAGGAGGGTCCGCAAGGACGTCAGGGGCCCGTAACCCCCTGGCGTGCAACAATAACTAAGGCTTTAGTCCAGGGGTTCTCAAAGTTTTGACAGCTGAGGGCCAAATTAGGAACCAAAAATTTGACTGAGGGCCGCCAAAGGATAAAGAAATTGGCGGGAAACGCCGTCAGCATCCCAGTGGTGTAAAAAACATTGGCACCGTGGACCTCTGGGAGTGAGGTCAAGTGAGGTCTAAATCACGGAACTGAGGTTCATCCTTTCAAAGTAATGTACAGTCGGATTAAAACTAACAAATGTAAAAGGATTTAATTGAAAGCCGAGCAAAAAGAGGCGACTTTTTATTGTGTTATAATTTACATCTGTATGTCATGGCTGGCCGCCAGAAATGTTTCTGCGGGCCGCCATTGGCCCGCGGGTCGCACTTTGAGAACCAATGCTTTAGTCCCACTGCGACAGCATTGTGAGAAGGGAAAATCGGTTGTCGTCCTTGAATACTAATGCAGTAATCTATTGCCTGGAAGTTCAACGTCCCCCCCCCACAAACAAAAAGCAATGCCCCGTGTGAGGCTCGAACTCACGACCTTCAGATTATGAGACTGACGCGCTGCCTACTGCGCCAACGAGGCCTGGGAGTGCACTCAGTGGACTGTGATTTTTGGACCAATCAGAAAGGTCCAGCACTGCAAGCCCCAGCCCAGAGGTCCCTGACCCTTGGGGAAGTCCTGGGGACACTTTTGGGGTTGAGTACTGTTCCAAGAACTATTTTTAAACCCTGGTTAAAAACACTTAGTTCCTGCAAAGATTCCTATTTCTGGGGTAAAGTTCCTGCGGTGGAAAGGCGGCTTAATCTAGTGAAGTTTGGTCTACTTACCGGGCTGAGGTCCTTAAAAGGCGCAGAAACTTAGTGTTATGAGCGACACCTCTGTAAGAGAGATCTATCGGGCGTTGTGCTAGCTTGCTGACGCCAGATCTTTTGCCCGGAGGTTAGCCTTTCCCCGCACCCCACGAAAAGCAGTGCCCCGTGTGAGGCTCGAACTCACGACCTTCAGATTATGAGACTGACGCGCTGCCTACTGCGCCAACGAGGCCTGTGTGTTTACCCAGTGGAGGGGGAAAAACCCCAGTCTGAGTGTGTAACCTGATCTCTGAGCCACCCCCCCCCCCTCTCCCCCCGGGGGCTCTGTGTCACCATGACCACCACGCCCCAAACCTCAGTGTGAGCCGGAGTCGGAATGCCAAAGGAATCCGACCCGTGACCTCGACCTCTTTGGTGATTCTGGAGCTGGAATTAGACAGACTTTCTTGTTACTTCCACCGCCGCGTTGTTCAATACTTGATCCTGATTGGTTAAAAACTTTCCATGGTTGTGCATTTTTTTTTTCAAAGACCCAGTTGACTTTTAAAAGTTCAATGGGCTGCAAATCCAAAATTAAAAACAACAGTCAAGCAGAACCATCGACCAGATGTTTCCTCGACAACGCAATTTTTTTTGGTCTCAAAGCAGCAATATGCTCACAGCATTAGTTACTTATGATGAGAGAAACGTATATATTTGTTGGTTACTGTGGTAATGTGCTGGAATGAACTCTCTGAGGAGCCGGTTATTGGAGAGAAATGTACTCTGTCGTTGGTAGCAAACTGGGCTTAACCTCGGCCACATCAACGTCGTTCATTACTTTCCAATACCAACCCCCCCCCCCATGTGGTTTAACTCTTACATACTTCCCCAGTACTGTTTGAAATGATGGGTACATATAGAAACTAGTACGTTTAGGTGTCGGGTTGGAGAGCAGCAGCTACAGTTGGAGTTTAGGAAAGCGACGATAAAGCATCCAGTCCGTCCGTGTATCTGTTGCTATTTGTTGTAAATGGTGAAGGTGAATCTGTTGTTTGTTTTCTGTGTTTCATGAGGTTTGGTGTGTTTCTCTCTCCGTAGCTGCCTCCCCACACAGTCAGAGGAGTATGACTCCCTCCAGCGAACTGGCGGCCACGCCCACTCCCCCTTGTAGCCCACAACACATTCTCAACTGGCAGAGCGGGTAAGACCCACACGCTGACACACACACACACACACACACACACACACACACACACACACACACACACACACACACACACACAAAACCAAACAAACACACCACACACATGCAGATGCACACACACACACAAAACCAAATCAAACACACCACACGCACATGCACACCCCCACACACACACACACACACACATACGCAAACACACATGCACAAACCACATACGTACACAAACAAACCAACCAATCCAAAAAAGCAAACAGCTTTCTGTCTGTCTGCGTCTGGTTCATGGCCCGTCTAGATGTGGAAACCTCCACCTCAGTATCTATTTCATCTGCCTTCATACTTCTGGTTCCAAGGACTTTTAATTATCTTTACCAACTAAGCCCAAGGAATGGTTTTAATCTGGTCTTTGTTTATTTAAATTTTCTCTCAATCTTTTTCTCATATGTATAATAGGTTCATTCCTTTCGCCTATTTAATTACTTGCTTGTTCATCTGCACGCCACTGTCCTTCTCTCTCTTTCTCTCTCTCTCTCTCTCACCATGACTTCTCTCTTTTTATCTGTTAACTCCTCGGTCCTGCAAATATTTCTTCCTCCCAAATATTCCTAACCCTAATATTCCTCTCTCTCGCACTTTATTCCTGTACTAACCTTTCTTCCGTTGTGTGTGTGTGTTCGTATGCATGTGTGTGTGTGTGTGTGTGTGTGTCCTCTCTCCTGATTTAGAGTTACAGCTGAAAGCTCTCCTACTGACGACGCCAGTCAATCTCACACTCAACCCAGCTCTGATGCATAGAGGTACTGCCTAGGACGCCTCCCCAGACCTAGACGCACACTAAAGCACAATAACCTGGCGATACTAGAGATACCGCAGCGTCGGATCACCACATCCGTAGCCACGAAGCGTTCCCACAGCCAACAAGGCAACCTTATGGCTCTGCTCCACTGATCGTTAGCTTCCGAATGCTGGACTCTACTCGACTCTACTTCCGCTCGCATATTTGGATACAGAATACTGATTGGTCAGAGAGAATGGTTAATAAAAACGTCCCTATGGCGTCATCGTTGCACATCACGGGAAATCCTGCACTACGGCCCCTGTTGTTTGAGATGACCTCACTGCAGCGTCATCACTGTTACGAACACGACACTGAGAGGGTATCATCGGGCGGCACTATCTGCCGTTGGAAACCCGATACCAACAGCCAGTAGAGTGGCGAGTGGCGTAGAGACGAGTCGAGTTGAGCTGGTAATCGAAAAGAAAAAAAAACGCCATTCGACGACCTAGTTTAACCGGTTGCTTATTTGGCACGCCATTGTCCCCCCCCGAAACAAAGGGCTGGAAATAGGAGGGCTCACTATTTGGCTCTCCCTGTCAGAAGAGGGGCTGTACTGGGGGGGGCCTGCGGTCTCTCTATCCTGCATGCTCTCTGCTCTGTGCTCTGCTCGGCGCGGGCCTCTCTCCCGGTCACACGTCTCCGGCTCTCTGCGCCGCACTGCTCCTGAACGCTCACCTCACCGCTCGCTCTGCCGATCCCGCTTTGTGGAACGAACCCCAACAAGTTTGATCAGAGACGTTGTGTTTGACCCCTGACCTCAGGGCGGTCCGTCGTGCCTAAAGGTCTCTTGTGTCCCCCCCCCTCCCAGGTCCTTCGGCGACCGCTGTTTCCCCGGCAGCCCGCTGGGCCCGGAGCTGGCCGAGCCGCAGCCGTGGTACGGAACGGAGCAGGCCAAACCCGGGACCCTGGTCTGAGCCCCTCTGCTGCCCTCGTCCACCTCGGCTACTGCCCCCCCCCCCCCCCCCCCCCCATCACCGCCCCCCCACCCCCCACTGTCCATCACTGCTCCCATCGGCACCACCCGCTGGATGACCACGTCTTTAGAACGCCCCCCTATCTCTCTCTCTCTCTCTCTCTCTCTCTCTCTCTCTCTCTCTCTCTCTCTCTCTCTCTCTCTCTCTCTCTCTCTCTCTCTCTCTCTCTCTCTCTCTCTCTCTCTCTCTCTCTCTCTCTCTCTCTCTCCCTCTCTCTCTCTCTCTCTCTCTCTCTCTCTCTCTCCCTCTCTCTCTCTCCCTCTCTCTCTCTCTCTCTCTCTCTCTCTCTCTCTCTCTCTCTCTGCTCGCTCTTCAGACGGCCGTACTGAGCAGGGGGGGGCTCCTGGGCTTCAGGGACTACTTCATGGGAGGGGGGGGGGGATGAGGGGGGGCAGATAGACAACCAGAGACACTCCGATCTTGAACTTTGACCCCAGCCCTCCCCCCAACCCAACCCCGAACTCGTTGTGCTTGGTGATCAGAAAGTGCGCCTTTCAACGAGGGCTGAACGTTAAGAGAGAGGAAACGCTTTCTGAGGCAAAAGGCTTCACGAGACACAACACACATATTCACAGACACACCCCCCCCGCTCACCCGGACCCCGTTTTCCAGCGGACCTTTGACCTTTGACCTTTGTCCTCTGAGCCTCGACCAGTGCTGCCCACAGGCAGAGGGACCCCTGCTGGAGTTGAGCCACCGTCTTTCTACACACGTCCCGCCCCCATAGCTAGGTTTGGGTTCCCCGTTCAGTCTTTCTTTTTCTTTTTCTTTTCCGTTCCTCCGTGCTTTTCTTTACAATCTGTATGTTCGACATAACGATACGAAAAAACCAAGGTCGAGTTGCTCTGTTTCATGAAGGCCCCCGCCAACCAAAGATCCAGCAGACGGATGGACCCCACAGCAGCTCGGGGCACGTACACCGACCCATCTGACTACCGGCCTACTGGAGGCTAACACGCTAACAGGATGACAACAACAACACGGCTAGCTTCTGTTTGTGGGCGGCTGGATGGCTTTGTGGGAAGGAGGGCTGTAGCAATAACACACGTAGCAGTGCATGCAGTGCATGGGTGAGAAACAGGCTTTGGTACACGATGAAGCACCCTTTGTGGCTCGGAGACGAAAGCCTGTTACTGCAGCGAAGGGTTTGGGCTGGCAGTAAACGCTCATTTGTCTGTGTGTGTGTGTGTGTGTGTGTGTGTGTGTGTGTGTGTGTGTGTGTGTGTGTGTGTGTGTGTGTGTGTGTGTGTGTGTGTGTGTGTGTGTGTGTGTATGAGTGTGTGTGTGTGTGTATGAGTGTGATTTAGGGCTGGGCGAATAATCAAATTGTGACCGCGATTTTGATTTTAGCTTCAAACAATCACAAAATTAACATAATCACGTTTTTTTATGTTATATAGAAAGGGCAGAAAAGCTGGATACATATCTGTATTTTATATTAGATTGGAACCTTTTCTTTTTGACCATTTTGTGTCATTTTTAAGGGGAAATTTCAAAGATCTCAGTTCCAAAGTTATTTTTGGCAAGAGACATGCTGAATAAATACAACATGTTTTCAAACTCAAAAATAATCGTTTGAATAATCGTGATTTCAATATTGACCTAATTAATCGTGATTAGGATTTTTCCGATAATCGAGCAGCCCTAGTGTGAGTGTGTGTGTCTCAGCGGTTTGTGTATATTGTCTATGTTTTGTGTTTCTGGATCTGTTCAGGCATCTGGGACTCTGTGGGGAGGAGACATCATGGAGAACATCTCTTTCATTGTACTTAACTAAATAAAAAAAAGCAATTGACAGCCCCTTATACAAACATATATTAGTGTTCACAGAAATGTTAAGTCAGTCATTGAGTCGTAGAACGAGACTGGTATTGCGATGCAGAGTGCAGTAGGCTCTTGAAAATCGGACTACACATTTGCCCCTCTGTCTGTGGGTCACTCTGTTGGTCTGTCTTTCCATTTGCTAGTCGTCTGTACACATCATCTGCAGGTCAGTGCAGGAAAACAGTCGGTTGATCCTGAAAGTCTAGGCCCGGTCAACTGTATAATCACAGTGCTCTGACCCAGACACACACACACCCACACGCACACATAGTCTGACTAGCACGACACATGATTATAGTTGAAGCACATACTAATGTTGGCTTATCAGTGCCAAAAAAGGTTGGTGCTTCAAGCTTGTACTGTCATTAAGGATACAAACGTGCCCGTTGTGTAACTAAAACAAACAGTCTTATCATTACCTGGTATTAAACCCAAGTTTATTTGCGTACGGGAAACATTGGTTCTCCCTTTGGTTTTGAAGCACAAGACAAACACAGTTTTAGTGGTCAGGGAGGCATCTCTTAATGGGGTTGAACGCATTGCTGTGAGCTCCAACTTAGGCCTACGACTTAATTTAGTGTTGATGCAAATCCTGACCTCAAAGGGAATTAAGAGCACACTTAGTTTGAAAACGGCGCATGAAATCGGCCGAGCTCCCCTCAAACGAAAACATAATTTTGCATGGTTTCACCCACGAAAGATAGTGACTCATGCTTTATGGAAAATCCTTTGCACCCATCCCTAAGATATATATTATGGTCTGCTTTCACCCGATTTCACAGCACTGACACAGGAGAGCCACCGGCCTGTTTGTTTCTCAACGTGTCCCACGTGTCCTTGTTGTAAAGCGTGTGTCATCCTGTCCGTGTTCCTCGACCCAGCGTGAGACGTTGGGACCAGACTCTGCATGGCTGGTTCTGTTTGACTTGTCCCGCAAGTGCTCTGTGAGATGACTTAGGTAGTTAGTAAAAAAAAGAAAAAGGAATGAAGCCCCCCCCAAAATGGACTGCTGCGACGGCCCCCCACCCTCTCGCAGCCCCCCCGCCTCAGAGCCGCAGCACCCATGCATCCAGCCCCCCCCCCCCCGTAGAGACCACTGTCTGCCATGAACCCGTGCATGTCCTGCCAGGCAAGCTAGAGATAAGCTCCGCCCCCTCCTCTGCCCGCCCCGCCCCCAGCCCCGCCCCCCAGCCCCGCCCTCTAAAAGTTATCCAGCATCTGCCTTCTCTGCTCCACAACGAGCGCGTCTTTATACACTATTCGAACCTTGACCTTTGTCCTTGTGGTGAACTCTGACCTCTGAGCTCAACGTGATGAAGTGTGATGTACTGTCCCTCCCTTTAGGTCTAAACATGCCATACTTTCTGTACTTTATAGCGACATATGAGGGTGTTTTTTTTATATATATATATATATATAGTCTGAGAAAAGGATAAAACTAACTTTTATCAGTCTTTTTCCGTATGTATGGAGGGACGCCGTACGGTTTTGTGGGGGTTTTTAACATTCACCACTGTTTTAACAATACCCCATTTTATACGAAACCAGTATTGTTTGTTTGATTTCTGACATCGTAACAACCCTTTCAGGTGCTACAAAATGACCAGTTACTGCTAAGTCACGTAGGAGTTAGACTACCCTTCAATGTAAACTATAGATTCCAAACCAGATGTGCAGAACCAAGCTTATTTTAACTTACAGTTTAATAGTAGAAGACTTATTCTACCAAACAATAGAGCATGTAACCAGATTTGATCACTTCTGTTGAACTGTAACCAGACATCAATGGTGTTGTAGGTTTAAAAAAATGTGGAATTGACAAAAAAAATAACTAAATTCCACAGTTAATTTATTCATTTTTTCTATTAAGAATTTGTATAGTAACTTTACATTTTTCAAAACTGTGTTGTTGGCAACTGATAATGAATTTTCCAGATGAGAAGACTTGGTGGTTCTTGAGATTATGAAAATAAATTATTGCTGAATGTTCTCAATATGCAAATGTAATTATTTTCTGTGTGTGCGTGTGTGTTTGTCTCAGGGGTGTGTGTGCACCGGTGGTCACTTGAGTAATCCTGCTCTCCAGGTGATCCTGCGTCATTCATCGTCACTTCGACCAACCCCCTTCGCTCGTTACTCATTACTGACTCATTCTTTGAAATGCTAACTTTATCTCACTAGCATTGTCTGGCTCGCTTTATCCCGGCTCTGAGTCAGTGAAGCCAGATCCCAAATCAAAGGAGGCTCCAAGAGCACTCCCTCTCAGCGTCGACACACTCACCCACACATCGTCTCACACAGGCCAGCATTCGTATTACAAATGGTTCACAAGGGATTCCCACACCCACCTAAAGACTATCCTTTACAACCCGGCGTCTCAAAAAAAGAATGATTTGATTCTATTAAAACCATTAATGAGTTGAGAAAAAAAGGCATATACATGCAACAGACTGTGTGTGTGCTTTTGTTTGTGTGTGTGGGTTGTGTATCTGTATTTGTATGTCTGTGTTGTGTGTGGATGTATTTGTATGTGTGTGTGTTGTGTGTGGATGTATTTGTATGTGTGTGTGTTGTGTGTGGATGTATTTGTATGTGTGTGTGTGTGTGTGTGTGTGTGTGTGTGTGTGAGTGTAAGGATGTTATGTGTGTGGGTGCATGTATTATTATTTATGTGTATGTGGTGTGTGTGTGCGCGTGTGTATGTATGCATTTATGTGTGTGTGTTTGTGTGGATGTATTTATGTGTGTGTGTGTGTGTGGGGGGGGGGGGGGGGTAGTGTGCGTAGTGGGTTACAACACAGAAGAGACCTCTGAACATTCTATCATGAAGTGTATATGCAAGAAGTGATTTGTGAACTCCAGAAACACAAAGATGCTGCTCGATTGAGTAAGAGATCGACTCTTCCCCTGGCCCCTCCTTCATTTCCTCTGCCTCATACATTTTGCTAGCGGACCTCTCTCTCCCCCTCTACCTCCCTCCCTCCCTCCCTCCCTCCCTCTCTCTCTCTCTCTCTCTCTCTCTCTCTCTCTCTCTCTCTCTCTCTCTCTCTCTCTCTCTCTCTCTCTCTCTCTCTCTCTCTCTCTCTCTCTCTCTCTCTCTCTCTCTCTCTCTCTCTCCCCCTCTCTCTCTCTCTCTCTCTCTCTCTCTCTCTCTCTCTCTCTCTCTCCCTCTTTCTCTCTCCCTCCCTCCCTCCCCTTCTCCCTCTCTCCCCCTCTCCCTCTCTCTCTCCCTCCCTCCCCACAGTGTTCTCGTAGCTTCGCTGCCAAGCGGAGGACAGCTGGAAGCTGTTAACCCTGTATGCCGTGAGAAACTGGTTCCTTCTTACACTCTTACACATCTCTCTCTCACTCACTCACTCTCTCTCTCTCTCGTGCTCTAGCTCTCTCACACACACACATATACACACACACGTTTGTGTGTGTATATGTGATATGTGATTAGCCAGGGGTACAACTCTTTTGCCTCATGTCCAGCCTACCTGGACACGATTGAAAAGCTCTGCTTAAGCCGATTAATGTGAAAGGCGCAGGGTTGAACTACAAACTCTCTGCTGGACTAAATGGTCTTGCATCTCTTTCGAGTTAATTATTACGATATTTTCGATATTTTGAGTTGTTTCTGGATAAGTAGGTGAAACATCTTCGGTATCCTATAGATTAAGTTGAGAGGACTTTTGTGGGTTTAGGTATCTTCATCAAATCTGGGCCTGTGAAATCCTCTGAGACCCTCACTCGGAGGGGCTTCGAAAATAAACTGGACATGACTATTTATGACTCTGGGGGACTTTTTAGATTGCAAAGTATTTGACCTAAATGTGTTTTGTGTCATACAGGAGCTAAACAGATGATGACTGCCCTCTAGTGGTACTCTTTACAGAGTGGGTTGTAATTCATTCATTCAAGAACAGCCCATTTCCATTTGCTTGTCATGGCACAACATCGTTTTTTTATTTTGAGAGATGGAAACGTGGAGTGGTTTTATAATTGATGATATTTTTTCACCATAACTTACAAACTGTTCATTTCTCCCTCTTTGGCTGTTCTGTAAACATGTATCTAGTTGTTCTATTGCTCTTGTCCTGCTCAGCCCTGTCACTGTGCAGCCTTGGCACCTCCCCCCCGCCCTGGCCTCGTAGCACCACCGAGACCCCGCCTGCGCCCCCACACGCACCCAGGGGCCACAGAGTCCTCTTGAAGAGCTGGATCTAAAGGCCGAGGTCCGCTTGCTCCAGTAGCGGAGATGTGCCGTTATCGAGATGCTGCCGGAAACAAGAAACAACCAACAAGATCAACACACACCAGTGACCTCACAGAGTACCTTCTACTGCTGCAATTCAACTCTATAGATCGCTGTGTCTGACTTTAGTTTAGGGGGATACCGACCTATGTTAGGGGCTGTAGGTCATAGAGGTGTTGTTTAGGGGGGTACTGACCTATGTTAGGGGCTGTAGGTCATAGAGGTGTTGTTTAGGGGGGTACTGACCTATGTTAGGGGCTGTAGGTCATAGAGGTGTTGTTTAGGGGGGTACTGACCTATGTTAGGGGCTGTAGGTCATAGAGGTGTTGTCTCGGGGGGTACTGACCTATGTTAGGGGCTGTAGGTCGTAGAGGTGTTGTCTCGGGGGTACTGACCGGGGTTAGGGGCTGTAGGTCGTAGAGGTGTTGTCTCGGGGGTACTGACCTGTGGTACTGGGCCGTAGGTCTGAGAGGTGTTGTCTCGGGGGTACTGACCTGTGGTACTGGGCCGTAGGTCTGAGAGGTGATGTCTCGGGGGTACTGACCTGTGGTACTGGGCCGTAGGTCTGAGAGGTGTTGTCTCGGGGGTACTGACCTGTGGTACTGGGCCGTAGGTCTGAGAGGTGTTGTCTCGGGGGTACTGACCTGTGGTACTGGGCCGTAGGTCTGAGAGTTGGGAGCGCTGTAGCGACGTAAACCCCTCCAGGTCAGAAACAGGGTGTAGAGGGACGCCAGCAGACACAGCCCAGTGAAGGTTATAGCGCTGCCCTCTGCTACACGCGATCCAATCCGCTGGCAGGAGGCAGAACAACAGACAACAGCGTTACTTTTAGATCCTCAAACACAGTAGAACTAAATATGTCCAACAATCGAAATGTGATCTTCATTTATGCAATGTTCCCCATAATATCAAAGTAGATAGTCGATTGGGAAGGCTATATCATGCATCTTTTCTTCCAGCACTTTGAGACTTTGGGGCGGTACAGCAGCACGGTTCCGTACCTGATGGCTTGTCTTGAGAGCTACTGCGTGCACAGAGTTCACAGCGAAGGACAGCAGAGCACTGAATCCCAGCAGGAAACTGAAGAGGTTGAGGACCATCAGTGCGGCCACCTGTCCACAATAATGACAGATAGATGGATAGATCATTTGATCGATTACACATGCAAACACATGATACAATATAATGTATTACAATAAAAGGGAAGAGAGAAGAGACTTCAAGGCTTTACCCGCATTTTGGTCGGTTTCTTGGGGAGAAGTAAAGCCAAAGCCCCTGTGCCTAGATACTGGAACAGAGAAACATGTTTGTTGATTCTTGTTTTGCTGAATCGATGCATGATCTGATCAGTGACTAATGGGCACTGGGGTCCTCTCTTTGAACGACCCCTCTGCGCGTTATAAACGACCTTACAAACACGCTGGACCACACCGGCATGGTCATGCTCATGGAGCAGTTGAAGCTCACACAGGAATAGGTAACTGTGGATAGTATGCAGGCCAGGGCAGAGACCGCCTGAGTCGCCTGGATGTGAGATAAAGTGGGACATCTTGTGTTCAAATAGACTTAGATTCCATTTTCTGCATTCAAGATTCATGAGAAGTAGGACTGTACAGAAGTAGGACTGTACAGAAGTAGGACTGTACAGAAGTAGGACTGTACAGAAGTAGGCCTGTACCCCAGTGACACAGACTCTGCTGCCAACCACCGTCCCGAACCAGCGGCGGATCCTCGCGTCTCTCAGGTCCCCCTCATCGCTGGCTTCAGGAGGCGGCCGCTCACTCTGAGTCTCCCTGACGAACACCTGATACAAGCCTTCCTGGAACATGTTCTGAGTCATCCTTTATAATAAAAACTATGATCAGAATGCATAAATAAAAAAAATAATAGCTGTTTGTGCCTGCTCACACATTAACAATAAACTTAGGGGTACACACATATATTTGTCATTTTGCAATTTAATTTAGTTTTGACAATGTAGCACAATGTTGGATCTTACCTTCCTCGTTGTGCCGGATTTTATCCAGACGCTTTCATATTTAAAACAAGACCAATATAATGGCGGAAACTATAGGGTTTTCAACAAAGATGTTGAAATGTTGCTTATAGATTTGGTTTGATCCTGCAGTTTCCTCACTTCCTCCACGTCTTCTGTGTATTCCTCACAGCCACCAGTCCTGGAGATAAAGAGAGAGAGAGCTCTCAAGGAAGTTTAAAGTTCACATAATCCACATGGCACACGAGTACACTTCGGAGAATATAGAATCCATGATGCCTTGATGGTATTTGAAAGACTTTGAAAACTGCTTAGCTATGCTTGCCATGACATTATACAGCTAGTTTCACTTTATTTCACTTCACAAATCACAGAAAGAAGTAGTAACCTTTACCCTGATCTCTCTCTCGCTCTCTCTCTGATTAACTCAACCACTCTCTCTCTCACTCCTTCCAAGGGTTGGCTAGTTAATGGTTATTCATAATGACTGTGTTTGTAATCTCATGCTCCTCCCAGGTTGAATCCGCCTTCATTAGAATATCAAAGAGTTACAATGATAAAAGTAAAAGCAGCAATGCAGTAATTACGGGGAGGTTAAATATTGACAACACTGAAACAAAGTGGTCCAAAGACTTTTTACAGACACAATATAATTTAATAAAGAACATCTGACTAGGGTTAGGGTAACCCTAACCCTATGATACAGGCCCCTAGTATATAGCTAGAGAAAGAAAATCCATATTTTTCTATGTAGACCATAGTGTGTCTTATGTGACGGTTACTGTGATAGCTTTACTAACGTGCTGACCTTAATTTGAGTAAGGTCACAAACAATCTAAGTTGAGACAATAAAAGGATGATCTGTTGATCACCATGGTGACAAGACCAAAGTTGTATTCTGACCTTTAACACGAGCAGTAAGCCCGGTGTTTGAACACCCACACCCAGTATTATTCTGTGTCGGTGTCATCAACCTCCCGGCCACTCCCGGCCAGTATAGGTGCGGCAGCGACCTCTAGTGGTACACAGTGGAACCAGCCTCTGGTCGTCCTGCTCTCCCTGCGCTGGGGGAGGTGAGAGGGCTGAGGGGGCACAGCGAGCCTGAGCTCCAGCCTACCCCTTAGCAGGAGATTACCAGCAGGTAGTGGCAGGGGAAAGCCATGGGCTCGGAGACTGCCGGATCTGGAAGGAGGAAACATCATATTATAGCATTTGAATGACTAGGAAATTATGACACAATGCCGCTGTAGAAAAAGTCAAACATCTATTACCAATTCCAAATTTGACCGATTTTAAATTTCAAATCGCTGGGAGGAAGGACTCCTTTGATTATTAACCATCAACAATAAACGGTTGGATAATCTGTTGATTCAAAGGATTATTACTAGTTACTAATCGACTACTCATTGAATTGGTTTCTGTAGGAAAGAAATAAATACATTTCAAATATACATTGTCAGATGTGAATCTGAGGACAAACGACAATCTAAATGGGATCAATCAGTTACGTAGATGTAAATCTTACATAGTAAATGTAAACATAAAATACATGTTTACGTTCACGCTCTCAGGGGCTGCAGGGGGTGCATCAACTACCCGTTTACTTACCAATTAAATGTGAACATGTGCTCGCTTTCAATTCTGTTTGTTAGTAGCTACAGAGACTTAGAAAATAACAGACATTATGGTTCATACTTTACTTTATTGAAACTCAAAAAAAGGAATAGATAAAAGCTTATCCTGTAAACATTTTTAATTAAAAAAGAAAAATGATTGTCCAATTGCATCAAATGGTCCAACGCGCATGAGCATATTCTTTGGTGGCCGCACTTCACAGCGGGCAGCTCTGGTTTCTTTGTGCCATAAGGGACTGGTCTCATCCCAGTAAAAGGTTGATGGAGCATCGTGGCTCAAAAATGTTGTGGCTCCTTAACTAATTAAGTCTGCACATAGATGACACGTATATTACAATTAAAAAAGGATCTTGATAACAACCTGTGTCAAATCTGTTACAATGGTAACAATTAAAGCTAGGCGAGATATTTGTGTAATACACACGTACATAAACACAACACGCCACTGTCATGTTAACATAAAAATCAATCTGTTAAAATACAAGGAAATATCCTAGAATATGTGATGGGTCACTGTCTCTGTGTGTGCTGAAGGATCCAGTCCTCTCCACCCCGTGAGGCCGTCTGGTAGAGAGACTACCGGGTCTCCGCTAGCTCTTCTGGGGTTTGCTCAGGTCCGAGTTGAGGTACACCACGGTGGCGGTGACGTCATCCCTGTACATCCGGGCCAGCTCCTCCGGGAGGGCCAACATGGCCGCCAGTCTCTCCGGGCAGAGCTGGCCGCGGTCGCTGGTGCCCAAGGCGTGCCGGATCAGGTGCGTGGCGGCGTTGAGGTCCGTGGGCCGCGTGGCCCGAGCGCGGCGTCTCTGCAGGAGGTCCTGCATCTGACCCAGCTTCAGACGCTGGTCCGACACCGGGGCCTGCAGGGGGCAGCAGAGAGCGACCAGACCGAGGAGGTGAAGGGATCAATATGGAGGAGAAAGGTTTAAAGGTCGTATCAGCGACGTTGGGTGGCGTCTCTTCTGTCGGCGTTTGAAGCGAGATCCCAGACAAACAGAGCCCGCTCACCCCTCCCTTACGTGTTTCGTGCATCCAGTAAAAACGATCGTGAACGCAGCGCCAAACCCCACCACACCCACCCCTGGTCGGTGATTGGTTGGAATACTATTTATTTTGGTTTTGGTTTATACTATAGCATGAGTTAGGAGGATAGAATGTTATTGGCAGTTTTGGGTTACCAGGCAAAATCAATCCAACGTTCTGGCTCCACCCCCCAAATCTAATTGGCGAGTACAGACACCAATAGCCTGAAAGGTAATATAGCTCCGCCCCTAAATGGAAAAGGCATCTACCATAAATGAGCTAGCTCGAAAACAAAGCCAGTGACTGACAGCAGATAAATACCTGCAGGTGCACCCCACTGAGATGTTCTCCGACCAGTTGGACGGCCTGCTGGCTCCCCATCTCGTCCCAGAGGCCGTCGGAGCCCAGGATGAGGAAGCGGTCCTGGGGTCGGAGCTTGTGGTACAGAACCTCCGGCGCGGCGTCCAGGTAGGGAGGAGTCAGGTAGTTGGGCGGCGTGTGGTGGTACATGTTGAGGGAGTCCAGGTCCACGCCCGACTCCAGGCTCTGCAGAACGCTGCTCTGGAGCTCGCGGCTCCACTTGAAGCTCACGTCGCCGAAGGCACGCAGGGGCATCAAGACCTGTCTCACCCCACAAGAACCAGGCAGAACACAGCAGGGGCGTCAAGACCTGTCTCACCCCACAAGAACCAGGCAGAACACAGCAGGGGCATCAAGACCTGTCTCACCCCACAAGAACCAGGCAGAACACAGCAGGGGCATCAAGACCTGTCTCACCCCACAAGAACCAGGCAGAACACAGCAGGGGCATCAAGACCTGTCTCACCCCACAAGAACCAGGCAGAACACAGCAGGGGCATCAAGACCTGTCTTACCCCACAAGAACCAGGCAGAACACAGCAGGGGGCATTAAGACCTGTCTCACCCAACAAGAACCAGGCAGAACACAGCAGGGGCATTAAGACCTGTCTCACCCAACAAGAACCAGGCAGAACACAGCAGGGGGCATTAAGACCTGTCTCACCCAACAAGAACCAGGCAGAACACAGCAGGGGCATCAAGGCCTGTCTCACCCCACAAGAACCAGGCAGAACACTGCGGGGTTATTAAGACCTGTCTCACCTAACCAGAACCAGGCAGAACACGACTTCCGCTGCGCCTTGGTTGTCGATGGGGCACTTCAGATTAGACCAACTAAAACTAATTTCAAGGACCTCAAACACATTTGCAAAACTAGATTAACCAATATAAACACCCACCGTGCCTATTTAGGTAGTGTTGTCTGACATTGATTATGAAAACCTAGTTTTTCAAGAAGTACAGCGGCACAAGCCTACAGTACTCGAGCTATGAGTACACAAGAGGGACAACCCCAGCTGTATCGTATATCTTAATGAAATCGACGGTGGGCCATTTCATTAAGTGTAAGACAAGTATAAGACAATTGGTACTGGAATTAGTCATTCGTTTGCATCTCCGCTCCTTTCCATCCAGTGCGTCTCTCACCCCCAGCAGTCGGTCTTCAGAGACCACCGTGGCCGTCTCCGAGGGGGGGTGTCTGGCCCGGACGCGCTGCAGCTCCTCCGGGTTCTGGGCGTTGTGGTCCCGGGACAGCGGCAGGGCGGTCCAGGAGCCGTCGTCCTCCTGCACCCCGAGCACGGCCCTGCAGTCGCCCGCGTTGGCCACGTGGATCCCCTCCAGGTCCAGGTGGGCCACGCACGCCGTGCAGCCCGTGAACGCCACCTGCAGGCGAGTAGCGCGAAGACGAGGTGATGTGGAGTGGTGCTGCTGCACGATTCATCGAATCGCAATATCAGCTTTGTGATTGTATAACCGCAAAGGCTGAGATTTAATTAAAATAAAAATATGTGCAGAAAAATTAAAAAGATTTAAGTTGTATTTTTTCTTATTTATTCTATTTAGTTGTACTTTTGAGAAGTTTGCACTGCAGAAATGCCTTTGTTTTGAAAAATATATTATTTTTATTATTTATTCAATTTTGTAAAATATTGTTATTTTGATAACAGTACTGTACACATTTTTTAGTTTTTGTATTTTTCTATGCTTGTTTAAGTTTGTATGTTTGAGTTGAGAAATAAACATTTTAAAACGATCAGCAATCTGTGTGCATTTTCCTTGATAACTAAGCAAGTAGACTCATGTCACCATTTGTTTATTACATCGCAATCGCAATATTGTCCACCATAATCGAATCGTGCAGCACTAATGTGTAGGAGCACTGGTTTCAGATCCTTTAACTTTTATTTTGTTTGAAAAGTAGTGCGATTGTGACAAAGTCAACCGTCACATTCCCACCAAAGATAAATAATATAAAAAAGGTGACTTATTATACCACCAGGTGTGTGTGGGATTAGCCTTACAAGCTGAAAATCGGCATCACAACACAGTCTACCACTCTACCCATTGGGCTCAAACGTTACTCATCTATCTAATGGCTATTCAAACTCAAGCCTGCTGGTATAATATGTCACCTTTAACAAAGCCAATGGGGAACCCCCCCGTTCCCATTACCTGGATGGCTGTACTCTTCAGCAGGTCTGAGGAAAGGGGCACTTGGGCCTCAAGAGAGATGTCTGTGTCTAGTCGTTTAAAGGCATAGTCCATAGCTTCTGCTGGGCTGAATACAGAAAATACATCTTCGTTAGGGTCATTCCAACAATGTCAATAGCATTTCCAATCATAAACAAGCTTTGGCATGGTTTTATCTTGTACAGACACGACAACAAACTCAAAGGGCAATGTGCATTTAAGATTTACGTCATTAAGCCCTGACTGAAAACGTAGGGTTTGCTGGTGCATAATATTTTACACTGGATGTCCGATGTATTCCATGTGCAATAGCTACAGTCTAACTTTGCAATAGAGAACGGTCTTGACACGGATAAGATCCAAGTCTTCGTAAACTTAAAGCCCCATCATAACCAATCATCATGTACACTACATAATCAAGAAATGGAGAACGATCACCATGACTTACATCAGGGGTCACCAACACAGCACCCGTGGGCACCCCCAAGGACCGCATGAGGCGCCCGCAGGCCTGTTCTAAACATAGCACAACTCATTCTGGAACAACTCTTTCCCACCTTTTTTAAGTCATTGTTGATAATTATTGTGAGAAATCATTAACATGATCAGTTTCTTCACATAGATTAGTATCATTAATCAATATTAATAATATGTAACTAAAGGCAAACTGGGAAAATTTGTTATTTCAGAAGAGTGTATCAAGCTGGGTGCCCTTCGTGTGACTCAGTACTCATGGAGTAGCTCTCAGGTTCAAAAAGGTTGGTGACCCCTGACTTACATAATATGCTGAGCTTTTTCTTCTCCACTAGAAAAGCATTAATAGCGGAGTTTAATAGCCTGGCTATTGCCATACCAAGTTCGTAGATTAGTTCGTAGATTGAGCTTGGTCTGGGGAGGCTGCTGTCATTTTCTTCAGCACAAGAGGCGTGGTCAACGGGCCTAGTAGTTCAAATGAATCTGTACGCAATTGGCTGCTTGCCGTTGCTTCTCTGTCGTCATTGTGTTAAACGAGCCAATAGCGCGCCAGGGGGGAAAAGCCAACTTGGTGATTGGCTCCCACAAAAACATATCGGAAGAAGAAAGAAGTGTATTGCTCTTCTCCGGAACCGTTCTGCCGGGCGTGATCAAATCGCCGGCAGAACGGGTCGGGGGCTCCCCAGACTAGGAGTTGAACGGAACAATGAGAAGTGAGGAGGAAGAGGAGGAAGAGGAGGTCGGTGTTGACCCCACGCACCTCATGCCGTCGCTGTGCTCCCCGTGGTCCAGCAGCTCCTGCCAGAACACCCGCAGCTGCTCTCTGTAGAAGGAGGCCGACTTCTGGTAGCTGACGTCCCCTCGATGCTTGTACCACTGCAGGACGGCCGGCACCGGACGGCCCTGCTCCATCAGCCACTCCAGCTCCTCCAGGCTCCGCAGGGACATCATCGCTATGGCGACGTAGGACAGAAGCCGCTCGCTGACCGCCTGGGCGCAGGCCCAGCCCCCGTGTCCGTCGAACACGCCGAAGAGCGTTCCTGGCGTCTACACCGTCAGAAATAAGACGGAGTAGTGGGTTAAACATCACGCACTGAATCAGAGTATATGCAGATGTCTGGAGAGGTGTACTGAACATGCCTGTAGGCAGGTGGCAGCACTGTGGCGGTCCTCATTAGGTGTGTTGGCAGCAAGATGGTTGCTCTCAAACTTTCTCACAGCACTGAGACTTCTGCCATCAAACCAAGGGATACTCACAGCCTGAAATACACACACACACACACACACACACACACACACACACACAACTGTGTTTGAAACATTCAATAGCATGATACCAAGAATCTACCGTTTCACTGCATACACAAGGTTGTGTCTATAGTAAGCTCATAGTAATACATGCATTTGTGGGTATTACCTGCTCATTTGCTTGTAAAATGCTGTTGACTTGGATCTGGTTAAGCTGGAAGTCCATATTCTGACGAGTTGAGAGGCTCCGCCCACCTACAGCCCCAGCTGTTGAGCGACCACCGATCTGCATCCACTGGACACAGTTTAACGTTTTGATAGTCATCGGTAACGCTGATCAACTTTTTAAACAAATCGATCAAGAATGCACCTTGAACGATTAGCTAATAGACTACAAAACCTTGCGAAAATGTATCAAATAAGTGAGAAAGTCACCTGCAAAGACGCACTGCAACTAAATGACAACGTGCAGCTTGCAGCTTTTTGGAGGATGCGGGAGCACATCAACCCAGACATTTGATCGTTTGTCTTTGATCTCTATCACAATGGCCAGTCAGTAATCTGTGAGGTGGAGAACAAACATGATAAAAAAAAAAATGAATCATGGCGAAATAGGTCACACAGGGACAACCTCTGGGTAAACCTTCACTAGATCACTACAGCATGTCAAAGGCCTGTTCAACCTGCAGCAGGCTGGCTAACGGTACCAGCGTTAGCTCAAGGCAAAACGAAAGGGACTATTTAGCTAACGTCAACAGTCACAGTATATTCTGATTCAAACCGATTAGGGATTATTGCGGGAACACTGTAGGGACAGAGTAGTCTATGCGCTGGATAATGCAATAGTAAGCCGGTTGTTGGAACAAGTACGTACACATTGGCAGATCAAAGCCGACGCCGGGTGATGCTGTCACTGACTTATCGTCGGCAACGTGTCGATAAGAATCACAAAGGAAAATGCATTTCCTTGGGTAATGAATTATATCTGATAATATATTCTGAAAGGTTAGTCTTCATTCAACAGGACTCAACCCCTGATGACAACTATAAGTTCTCTTTCGACAATGGCTGTCAGTTTACTGACGCACACACTGACCAAAACTCGTCAGGTGGTCCGCTGTCAGCCAATCAAATATGTCCAAAAAAACGGGAAGTAACAATTAGGTGACAGGCGACAGCAGCATGCGCACAAGCAGGAGTTGAACTTCAGACGGGGACACTTGTAATCATACAATATCATATCAATCATACAATACCGTTGTATGTGCATATAATGCATATTCTGTATTTGCTGTTCGTTTTCTTTCCCCCAAGCACATGACATAAGGCCATTCGCACGACAGTAATTACGCAGGTAATTTATGTATGTTTTTGGATGCAGGTGCGTAGCCAGGACTTTAGGGCCCAATGGGACATTTGTTTTGGTCGTAGATATGGTGCTCACCGTCATTATTATATGACGGTGTATATATATATATATCTTAATTAAAGCATAGTTGGGACATATCTGCCTTTTACGACATATATAGTTGTTTATAAATGAATTCAAAACCTCTTCAGTAACGCTAAATCACAGAATAGAAAATACATTTACCAAAGAAAATGAAACTAAGATAGGTTCGTGCCCTAGTGTCTCCATTCTGGCTTGCAGAGATTAAATCATTATGACCATTAACATCATTATTTAACATGATAAGACATCGGTTGTAGTTCCTAGATGTACAAAAGGCTCATGCGACAAGTGCAATTTAGGTTCCATTTTTGATACAATATTGATTAATAAATAGTAAAAGAAAATATAGTAGGTCTTTACATTATATTATTCAGCCAACCCCAATTTTTTATTTGTTAGATCAAACTTAGTTTTGCCAAAGCTACAGGTATGTATTGTTTTCCACATGATGGCGCCATGGTCCATTATCATTGTTGATGGATAATAATAATATAAGATCATATAAACGTACAAAGTGTTGGATTGCTTGCTCTCTTTGAAGATGTATTTCTCTTTTTTGGTTTGTAACATTCTATCAGATTGTTAGCAAGTGGTGCTCCGATTATATTTCATCCAGAAAACAATGTGTGTCAATTGACATATAGTCATAGGATTTTGGGCTGCCTCAAATGAGTGCAACAGGGCTCAATAGTTTGCGCTTTACTTTGCATAAATGTAAAGTTAAAATAAGTTGCACTTTGTTTAACTCTATGCAAATTAATGCATTGGGCCCCATCATGGGTGGCATTCCGTGAGCACTGGCGGACTTCTGATGAGTTTGTTTTCATTGGTTTTAAAAACCAACGTTCCCTTAGCCGCACCAGATTGTATACCATTCTTGGAGTAGCATCATCAGAAGTGGGAGCGCACCTGAAGTCAACATCCGCCTGGAAATACCATAAGCAGTTGGAGGTCACCCAAGGGATTTGATCAAAATAATTCAATCCCGTCTCCCGATAAATGAAATGCAAACCTAACAGTTCTCAAATCCAACAGGGTTCCCAGCTGTGCTCAGTACGCTGCCCAATCAGTCATCGTTTCAACACAAGCTACAGCTATGGAAGCAGCTGTTCCAGCAGTAGCAGAGCCCACTCAGTAGCACTTAGTCTGGTAGCAGATGGTTGAGGATGATGCTCAGACGCTCAGACGCAGACGATGCTTGCTTGCTAGGACAGTAAATAAGTCTGCACTTTTGACCGTCCTACGCAATTCAAGACCAGCACTAGGGGGCAGTAGCTGCGTTTATATTACATCCCATCGTAGCGAACGGGCCCAGAAGTGACAGCAGAAAGAGCACAGTTGCTTTGAGTAAGCTTTGAGATTCGAATGTTATCTTTTTCTCCACTTCAGTTCTTTTAAACATTACACAATAGCATCTGACCGACTAGTACTGGTTTCTGGTATACTACACAGGCAGGCATCCTTGAAGAGTCTGGGACAAACACCTCAGCGAGGAAAGCAAACAAGGATGTGGCCTAGACTACACTCTGGGATTGTAGCAAACTTATGGTTATTTCCTGGAAATTTGATAGAATCTAAACTCAATGTGCGTGTGGGAGGGTTCTTGCTTTGTCATTATTCCATTAAACAACTTTTACTAAACAATTTGTGTTTGAAACGATATGAGCCAGAGGAATTGGGGAGGGATCCTGAAGTGACTGTAGAACATGGAGAAGAAAGGGACAAAGTGAGAAATACACATCCAAAGACTGTCCCAGGGTCAACTGACTTCATTATCTGATACAAAAAATATCTCAGTCAAAAATAAGTATAGCCGACAATAAAATGTGCAATCTGTATGATATCTGTATCAAACTTTGGCATGCAAGATGACTGATTGGTTGCTTGGTATTTATGGGAACAGCACATCTGAGCATTACTATCAGCCGCAGCTGAGCTTTATCTGCAGATTTATGAATGGAACAGGAAACAAGGTGTGGCGTGTTGAACTTGAATCACACTCTTTAACTTGTGACCACACTGGGCTGACCTGACCAACCTTCATCCGGTCAAACAAAAGAGGGGCGAAATAAGGAAAGGTTTGCTCAATCCAAAGCCATGTTAATCTAGAGGACGCATGCCGCCTCTTGCTTCGTACAGGTGGCAGACACCGCAAGATCTGACTAACATGAAATGTGTGGTTTTCCACGGCACCAGATCGGATGAGTCATTGTAATTACTATTCCTGGTTTGATCATCGATCCATTTTCAGACAAGCATTTGATTAAAGGGTATAACTATAGACGCTAGTTTTGTGTGTGCGTGTTATGTGTGTGTGTGTATGTATATATATATATATATATATATATATATATATATATATATATATATATATATATATATATATGTATTGTCTCTTATACATATATTCCATTTGCTAGGCTATTTACTCTTATAGTGGACCGGTGGTTCTGGCTGTCATTCTTGCCCGCTTAAAAATAGGGCTGAAATAATAGTGATAATATGGTAGGGTAAAGATATACGATTTACAAATAATAGTAATAAAAAAAGGGGTTGTATGGGGACATTTGTTAGTGCTAGTTAAAAGACGGGCAGCAGCACTAACTAAAGGTTGTGGATCTGATTGAGATGTGAATCAAAGCGTGAATATGTTCATCTCGGTCATTGGTTAAAATAAAGCACTTGACCTTTCTCGATCCCTCGTAGATTAGAGTTGGTTGCGTGGAAGAGTATCGGTTTATCATTTAAGCTGCAGGGAAGCCATGCATAGAGCACATTGGACCCTACATTCCCGGATGGCAGAAGGCTTGCAGACCTACATGCCATCCATTGTTAGCATTTTGAAACCGCATGCGGGCAGTTCTCCCATCTTAACCGGCCGTATTCCATGTTAGACGGCTCATTGTGACGGCTGAACGGCGACACAGCATGTGTGAACCACGTGCTGTGTCTCAGACTCGTCCAATTCAGTTCCAACATCGGCCAACGCAAAGCCCAAGCAAGCAGGCCTAACATGGTGGTGTTCACTGGAGCCTGAGCGAGGAGACGAGTTATGAGCTTGAACGAACAGATCAGACCCTTCTATTGTCCTTCTGTCCTCATATCCTTATATGCTACGTTATCAAAGCTTGAGATGCTGTGAATAAAATTTTGAGTAGCCTCAGAATAAATGAAAATGAAACATACAATACAGAATTTTCAGCATGCAAGAAGGCCCAACGCGAGGTGTGGTTAAAGGAGGGCTTTATGCGTCATGATTCATGGGGTTTGGGCATCAGACAGAACCACCTGGCGATGTGCATTCATTGCGTGCATGGGACTGCCCTCTATACCTGGAAGCGACCATTCCTGTCGTCCTCGTGTCACACCCAGGGCTCGTCCGACAGGGCTGTGTCTGTCTGTCGGCCGCTCACTTGCACCATTTGTTCTGTTTCCCACGCTCTTGAATTCCCGGCCGGCCACAGACACACACACACACGGCTTATCGGAACAATGCCTTAAATAGTTGTTGAGTCCCATGACAAGGCCATGTCACCAGAGGCCACAGCAGCATGTGTGTGTTTCTGTGTGTGTCTGTGTGTGTAAGTACATATGTACACGCACACACAGAGCCGTTTGTGTGTTTATGTCTAGGTGTGTGTGTTTGTGTTTGTGATGCTATGCAGCTGTTAGCTGCTGGCTTTCCTCTGGGCTGCAGTTCATGTCACCACTCATTGATGATCACCAACTGCAGAATGTATACCACACAGCCCTCAGCAAGCCTTTGTTACGCTAAAATACCTCACCTCCCAAATCGATGCATTCTGTAGGAAACTATGAATTTGATCCAAATGTTTTATCGATTAATATTGCATTTATCACACCAATGTGACGGTTTAACTCACATTTAACTTGTCATGGGTTTAAAAAATAGATGGAATTTGTTAGACCAATTCTTTGTACTTCTTGTAGAAAATAAATGTGTAATATTATTGTTGAGTGGCTTCAATGGACAAACAAAATAATGAGTGCGACAAGTTGACGGCCACAGTTATTAATATACTGCCTTTTTGTCATTCATGATGAGATTGAAATCAATTTGCATTAATTAGATAAACATTGAAGTGCATGTTTAAAAGTGCTCCCCAATTGCCAAAGAACAGACATGAGAAGAACCGGTACGGGACTGTGTGTTCTTGTAGCAGAAGGAACAACAATGGCATTTAAACTGTGCTGATTATGTTGCCTTTCTCAGGATGTGCCCTGCGTGTTCCGCACACATCACTCACACACTCACACACACACACACACACACACACAGACCAGCTTCATGTCTGGGCAAGCAGTGGAAGAGGGGCCTTTTCTGGTACAACCACCTGCTGAGCCCTTCCCCGCCCACGTGCACGATGGCTCCAAAACACACTGAAGTAAACACGGCCTCTTCCTAACCGGTTGTTCCTGGGTTGGAACACTGGGGCCAGGGGCCAAGGGCCTCTCCCTGCTGGTAATGGGGTCATAGCAAGCGGCAGGAACTGCAGGAGAAGGCGGTTCACATCAGGGTGACACGCAGACCATGTCCACTCTACACACGGACACATGGACAGACTGCAGCATTTGTGTTTCAAAGCATCTTCCAAACGTTTTAACAAGCACCTTCTGAGCACACAGCACACATTGTGTTCATTCACGCCCAGACCAAAATTTCCGGCTGCCGATTTCTGTGTCGCACTCAATTATACGTACTCAATCCAGAACGGTATAACTATTGCCCATCCACACAGCTGGCATATTTATTTTCATCATAGTGCATGCACACACATAAACACACACACACACATGTACAAGCGTGCACTCTTAAAAGTGCGTCCGGACACTTCCTCAGAGGTTCATGCACACACATGACAGGCCTCACACATGGCCTGTCTACATGCACACTGATGGGAGAAAGCCTATCATCTAATAAGCATATTATCAATGAACATACGTAACATGAAGGTGCGAAGACAAGGAGACGAGCTGGGAATCAAACCGTGTTTTGCAAAGCTGCTGCATCGCGTCCCTCCCTCTCTGGCAAAGAGTAGCGTGCATTATTGACAACAGTATGCTCATATCTCTCTCTCTCTCTCTCTCTCTCTCTCTCTCTCTCTCTCTCTCTCTCTGTCTGTTTGTCTGACTGTCTCTCCGCAGAGCTGTGTTGTGACTAGCTCGTTTCCTGGGGCCTGTACCGGAGTGTTGGGTGGGAAGTGTGGGGGCGGCGGGGTGAGAGATTGGTACTCAAGGTTGTCAAAACACGTTCCCCGGTTCCCGTTCCCAAACAACATCCCATCTGGCCCCCCCCCCCCCCCTCTCGCTGTCTTCACCACCCAGCAGCAGCAACAGCAGGCCGGTGAGAAACACACAGGCCCCCTCCTCGACTCCCGCTAATGGTGTTTACTCATCCTCCAAGCCGCTGAACGTTATAACGAGCCGCCGTGATGATGCTCGTAGCAGGCTGTGCTCCTGGGAATAGGCCTATTAGCGGCACCAGATGGTTCAGACTTCTCCTGGACGTTTCCACGTTAGTGCTGAGGCAAAAGGAAAACAGTGACGATGGTCAATCGTTTAATGTTGAAATGTATAAGTCAATGGACTCTGATATAACGTGATGAATTACGCCTTCCTAAATCGGAATGACTGACTGAAAAAATTATGTGTTTATTGTGTCATCTGATGAGGGCCTAATGTATCCCTTTCGCTTCCTAATAACAAATACAAATGCACACACCATCCATGACTGTGCACGTGCATACGTGTCCAAGCATGCAACAGCCTGTGGCTTTAGAAGGTGGCCTGTTTGACGGGCACGCCTTACTGTCTAACCCTGTTCCTGTTGAATCACACATGCACCCCCACACACGCACGCACACACATACACACACACAGACACACACACACACACACACACAAAAACACACACACACACAAAAATACAAAAACACACCCACACAAACACATACACACACACACACAGGGCAAGAGGAAGGTAGACACACTGACAAATTAAAAATATGTGTGTGTGCATTTGTGGGGTTGTAATTCTGTAGGCAGGGGAGAAGAGATGTCTACCACATGCTATCACTATGTAAACTCTGGTTGCTATGTGGGCCAGTTGACTCACACTCTGCGCTAAAATGAATCATATCGTGTCCTAAGTGGTGATTTTATGTTGCCTGTATAATTGTTGCAGGAATGAGCAAACCATCCTTTCCACAGAACACTGGTATATTTGTTAAAGGGGTGTGTCTTTGGGTGCGTTGTCTATGCAATGCATTAATACATGGAATAAAGTATACAATATGAGTCTTACTTTCGTTAGTTCAGATGTCTACATGATCAAATCAATGTAACTGCATTACAAGAGGGCACACACAGATCAAGCACAAACATATGCATACATAAATCTGAGTCAGTCTGAGGCATATGTGTGCATACGTTTAGACGGTTTATATATATATATATATATATATATATATATATATATATATATATATATATATACATACATATATAGACTAGAGGATGTGACAATGTATGTGTGTTGTATGTGTAGGGGCATATGTGCGAGTGAGTTTAGTGTACCCCAGTCATGTTGGCGTCAGTGTAGGGTGTCAGAGTATATGTGTGGATCTGTTACTGCCTGGTTGCTTCACTGCTGCTGGGACAACCAAACCCTGCCTGGAGCCCATAAATCAAGATTGGCTGATGGTGGCACCTTTGCCCGGGCATGATGGCGGTACAATGACTGATGTTAGCATCGTTAATACAGCAGAGGATGTCATCAAAGTGCATTACGCCTAATCTCTTGGTATCCAAGTCCAAATGAGTCAGTCCAACGTGTTCACTTTCAATATTCCTCTTCTCAATCTGAGATCCCCTTTGTCCTCGGCCTGTTTGTAGGGCTAGGCCAGCTCTCCGGGTTTCTTTGGGGCTTTCCTGTCTGCACTTCAGTGGTTCCATGGAAGATTACGTGTTTAACCCAATAATAATTTGACGTTGGAAACTCATGAGTCTTGTTTCTTCAAGGTGCGACTGTATGCGAGCAACGTGCCCTCTACAAATAAAACCCATGTCTGCATTGTTCCCACTTCCCACATAGCAACGGTAATGCCAGTAGTTACAATGAAGAACGCCATACACGTTGCCAAAGTCGACCAGGAAGTACGGGCTCTATTATTATTTAAATCTAGTAAATTCATAAATCTATTATAAAGTGGAAGTCAAATACAGCCGTGTAAGTCAGTCATTTGAGTCATTTCCTCTGAGTTGTGCTAGTTACACATTAACAGGTAAGGCTGTGTCAAATGCAATCAGCTCCACATTAGGACTTCCTCCCTTTCTCCCTGCTCGGCTTGACTTCCGCCCACGCTCGGTCTCGCGACTCCGCCGGCAACTGCTGAAGCATTCCGAAAGGAGCTGACGTCAAGGGGGAAGGGCACGGGCCGTCCCGGCGTATATATAGCCCTGCACCCCTGTCCATTCATAACGCAACTCTGGATCTACAAGCCTACGCAGAGAAGCTCCTTCATCGGAGTCTTCGGACAGCTGAACACAAGCAGAACGGATTTTACCACATCTGCCGGTTACTCGTAAAAAAAGAGACTCTGACGAAGCAACTTGAAGTTTCACAAACAATGAAAATGTCGGCGGAGGAGATTTCCCAGATCCTGAAAGAGGGAGAGCTGGAGAAGAGGAGCGACAACCTTCTCCAGTTCTGGAAAAGGAAAACTTGCGTGCTGACTACGGACAGCCTGAACATCTACGCCGACACGCAGAAGCGCTCCAAGAGCAAAGAGATGAAACTTCAGTCCATCAAGAAGGTGGACTGTGTGGAGCGCACCGGGAAGTTTGTCTACTTCACCATCGTTACTATGGACAATAAGGAAATCGATTTCAGATGTTCCGCGGAGGACAACTGCTGGAACGCCGTGATCACCATGGCGTTGATAGATTTCCAAAACAAAAAGGCTATCCAGGACTTTAAAACGCGACAGGACAACGAGAGCGCCTCGCCTGGGCAGCAGGAAAGACGTCTGGCCAGGGCGCCGTGAGCGACTCGGCACATTGAACACTATGGTAAATGATAGTTCTTAACTCCAATCAAAATGTATTCAAAAATAATTATTTTGGCTCTTATCTCACTATGTCTGCTGTGCTAGGAATATATAATTGCGTTTTTGTTCACGTGATATTAATTTCATGCCATTCTCTTCTTGTTCAGTGTCATTATGGAACATGAAGACAGAATCGGACCAAAAGGAGACATCTTCCGGTCCCATCCGGTCCAGGGATGAAGGATTACTCGGGACGGGTCTCTCGGAAGCCGTACAAAGGCAGAAGGTTGACCCCGACAAAGAGACAGAGAATTTCAAACGCAAGACTGAACTCTCATTGTGAAAAACATTTTCTTTTTCTCAAACTTTTCTAGGATAAGTGATTCCGAGAAGAAGTTCAAACCTATGTTTTTGTTGTAATTTATTGTTTCAAGGATGTGGTGTTCATGGAACAGTGGCTTGTGTTCTTTAAATTATTACTGTTTCAGTGTCCGTCATGTGTCTAGTCTATTTATTGAAATAAATATTCACTTTTGCCATAAAAAACCTTCCTTGTTGTATTTCCTTGTGACCCATCTTGTATGAAAGCCGTTACGCAGACAAACACACAATGCTGACATTCCTTCTCCTTTTTTAAACGGTCACATTTCCCTGGTCGCCTTGGCGGCCTCTTGAAGTGAATACCAGACGTGCCATAGTGAAGAGAGAAGACTGGAAAGTCCCTTAAACACCTGTTATCTCAGGTTCCGGCCTGACTCATACCTTCACAGACCTGATAGCAGCGTTCATTGACAAACCGCACGACCATTGAACACACCTTGGCTCAGTGCAAGGTGTGTCGCGGCCAGGTGACGGGGAACGGAAAAACCGAGGAGAGGCAACCTACGATACACTTGGCTGCTATCCAAGTACCAATGCGAAAGCTTAAGGCTGAATCTTTTTGTTAATTTGTCCTCTCTTTCAAACACGCATGAATTCGCCCCGGGGGCTAGCACCACTCCATTCAAATTCTGACGGCTGCATGCCCTTACTGTAATCTGGTCCCAGAAGGGGGAGGTTGTCTGAACGCAGGTGTCTAGGAGTCAGGGGCGATAGAAAGTTGACTCTACTAGCCGCAAGTGTAATCTCACACACACACGCGCGCGCGCACACAAACACACACACACACACACGGCGACATACCCATAGCCCTTTGCTGAGGCTTTGAAGTTGGATCATACTACAATGAGCACATCAAAGGGGTGTCCAGGGCTGAGGAGTATTACCACAGAGCACGGGTCTCCGTTCTAAAAATACCCCCTAACCAATCGGCACCACCCTAATCTCACACAGACCCATGTGACGCCACTGTCCAGGCAGAGAGGTCATGAATGGGGCTAGGCCTGTGTGTGTGTGTGTGTGTGTGTGTGTGTGTGTGTGTGTGTGTGTGTGTGTGTGTGTGTGTGTGTGTGTGTGTGTGTGTGTGTGTGTGTGTGCGTGTGTGTGTTCTGACAGCAACTCAACTACACCGACTACTACACGACAGACTTAGACTTAGAACAACATTAATGTCCCCAAAGAGGCAATTTGTGGTAGGCCAGGGATCGGAGACTGCTTTGATTGAACGTCATAAAAATCACATTCATTCATACAAGCCGCCTCATCGTAGGTTGGTATATATATAGGCTACCCACGCCGCCACATAACCAGGAGCTAAAAACAATACTCAGGTCAAGAAGGTGACGAGGGGAGGATGAGGAGGTGAGCGTGTGTGTGTGTGTGTGTGTGTGTGTGTGTGTGTGTGTGTGTGTGTGTGTGTGTGTGTGTGTGTGTGTTCCGTTTCACTTTCATTTTAGAGTTTTAATTGAGTATGAGTTCAAGGAAGTGGGCATGAAGGGAACAATGCAGGAGGCCATGACTGTGGCCTCCTGCCCTCACCGTAAAGCCCCATCCATCAGTTCCTCTCTAAAACCCTAATAATAACTGGGATTTAAGATCGCCTTTCTAGGGTCTTGAGGAACAATGCGCTCCTCACTGATAATGGGTCTGAGCAGCGATCACTGTGCAGTCTTACACGCGTACGTAGGCACCCCGGCACGTAGCCTCTTCAAGGAGTTTAAAATGTCCCTCAATTACGTTCTTTTCTTTTTCAGAGTGACTGTGCATACATGTCTGTCAGCCCTACTGGAAATTCTGCATACCTTCCCCAAGCTATAAATACATTGTTACTAATACTTTCTCTTACTAACACCACTACTACTACTACTACTACTTACTTATTGGGTACTTTAGCGACATACCTTCCACAAAGTATTAGAATAGGAAAACAGAACAAGAACAATTAAATACCAGTTTGTACTGGTACCTGTGAACAAAGATTCTACTGGTTACCCTGTGTTCGATGGGGTCATGAAACACAGCCTTCCCCCAGCTCTCCAGGAGCCTGGCGAATCATGTCTTGACTTGGCTTTCTTTTGAAGCACACATCAAGCTCCTTCCATCTGTAATCAGGAGCTTTACTACTTCCTGACCGTCCTGTGTGGCAGCTTTGAGGTTATCTGGCGGAACCTCGCGCCTCATTGATGTGTGCTGGGACGACTCCAGCCACTGGGGAGCCACCAGGCTCCTCCGGATGTACCCCCAACCTCCACCTCCACCACCACCACCACCCCCTCCACCCACCGCCCTCCATGCTTCCTGTAAGCCCCCCCTCCCCCACCTTTGAAGCCCACTCTATTAAAACAACCACTCCACTGGCTCCGTCTCAAACTACGCCATTTTTGGAATTTGGCCAAATGAACAGTGTACAGTATTTAACTGCCCAGGCTGTTGGTTTGAAAAGTCTGAAGTTCTTCTAGTATTTCTCATTCAGTATTTTTATAATCAGGAAATAATCCTGAGTATTCCAGAGAGAAATGACTTCTGTAAGTGTGTGGTGCATTTCACTCCTCAAAGGTCCTTAACCCTCAAGCGGCTTCAACACGATGCCTAAAGCACATCTCTTTCACAGACTCTGCTCTTACCGTCTAAACCCAGTATGACGGAGCAGGCTACGACACTGGTGACCTTCGCGTAAACACCGAATGGCTCAAACCAAACAAGCATCGAGGCCGGAAGGCCTTTGGGTCGGTTGGTCATGAGATTACTAACAGTCTCCCCGGTACACGTCATAGTCCTTGGCTCTTTCCTATTTTTTAGTCAAAAAATAAATAAATGACGCTTTAAACTACGCCAATGTCCTCATTCATGAATGATAGCCTGAAGATAGTCTAGCAGTTATCTTGCGGTCACGTCACTCTCAGGCGAGTGAATACCTGAGCGCATTTCTAGACAGGTAAGCAATGCTATGTATGCTTTCCCCACCCCTTTCCGACTCCGTCGTCACACATTCTCTCACACACATCTACAACAGATCTTCTCAGGCTCGAGGAAACCGAGGATCAAATCTCATTTCCGGGTCACAGTAGATCTCCGAAGGTTGGAATGAACAGAAGATGAAGCCGATCTCGCTTCCTGTCCCCAGATATTCTAAGGTTGTTGGAGGGGAACCGAAGGTGACCCCGTCTCACATCCTGGGCGGAGCAGCCCAGCCCAGGACTCAACCTCCATCACGCGCCTCATTCATCATCCCTGAAGACAGAATAAAAAACGAAAAAGCCATCCCCATTCCCAAATCCGATCCAGTGGACACATCGGCGGTATTTACCCTTCATTATCCAGTGAACAAAGACCGCCATTCTCCTAATTCTCCGTGCTCAGTCTGTGCCCATGGCAACAGTGTTTGTTGCCTCGTTGGACATTCATATCCGAGTGCTTAGTCATAGAAGAAGAACTCCCCAGTCTGCGCTCAGCCACCCACACCCTGGCCTTAATGTACGGGCGTACACGGAGAACGTCTCCACAGCGCATTAGCCTGGCCGAGGAACGAGTGTGGGGGGGGGGGGGGGGGGGACCTGTTATAAATACATCGTGTTTCTGTGGTATGTGGTCAAAATGGCCGTTAAAATCGAAAGTTTTTTTGCAGATGACCACGGATAGGCATGCGTTCTGTCTCGGATGCATAACAAATATAATAATGTAATAATGTACTAATATTATGTTCTATAAAGGGTTTGGGTTTAAGGAAAAAGCAAGCAAACAACATTTGACTTGACCTTCTGTTGTCTTGGCCTGCTGGAATAGCTCAGACACACCTGAAAGGGCGGGGAGGTGCAGTAAATGACATTGCGGAAAGAAAATACGGAGGGGGAATCCCACTAGACACGCCCACCACATTGTCCCCTACGCTTCCTTGAGGCTGATGTAAAAACACGCCCACAAATCACATGGGGTCTATCATTAATCAATCCCTCTTTTAAACTCCTATAAAACAGGAAACCACATGTAGACCATCATTAATCAATCCCCCTTTTAAACTCCTAGATAAGGGAGATCAACAGGTGTGTTGAGTGTTGCCCTGATTGGACGCTGGGTACCTTAGATGGGATCAACACGGTTTGCTGCTCGGGGGGGGGGGGGGGGGGGGGGGTGATAGCTGGCCATCGGCCCTTTCATCAGGACCCTTAATTGTTGTTATGTGGTGGTGCCATGCGCTGGAGATAAATATAGAGGAAACACTTAAGAACAACAAGCCAAGTCAACACATGTCGGTGTAAGGGGATACTTCCTGAGCCTGTGGAGAGCCTCTCTTTGTAGGCCCCGTTTTTGAAAGGAGAATCTGATGAATGTGATGGTCCACACATGCACACACACACACACACACACACACACACACACACACACACACACACACACACACACACACACACACACACACACACACACATGTGCAAAACATGCACTAATCCAGACATGCACATTTGTACATGTGTTTATGTATGGAT
>NC_044056.1:2216672-2326672 GCF_902167405.1 Gadus morhua | reverse complement strand
AGACGTATTCACACCCGATCCCTGGGTGAGTGTGTTCTGTGGAAGTGGGAGCTGGATCTCCGCAGCGGGGGCGCTGTGTGTGTGCTGGGGGAGCATGAGTGGGGGATACTGGACAGGGGCTGGACGGCTTGATACCCCGGGTTATGAGTCACCGGAGCCCCCTTCAAAGAGCGAACGTCGACCCCAGGGTGCTCTGATGGAATGCAGGGTCTGCGCTGGACCTGAGTGGGCAGGCCTCGGCAGGCATGTGTGTGTGTGTGTGTGTGTGTGTGTGTGTGTGTGTGTGTGTGTGTGTGTGTGTGTGTGTGTGTGTGTGTGTGTGTGTGTGTGAACAAATATAAGCCCACGCCATCTCTCCACACAGACACACACAGATTGCTGTACCATTATCGTACGAATGCGCACGCACACACACACACACACACACACACACGCACACGCGCGCACACGCGCGCACACACACGCACGCTTGCACAGATTTTATGTGCCATTGTCGTATTCACAACAAAAACATGCCTGCACACACACTCCATCCCGTCCATGTCTCCGTCCAGGGTTCCGGACACACACCACCACTGAGACAATGGCTCCTACTGTAGCACATATAAAGGCCGGCTGTTCGGACCATTCTGGATCTGTGCAGCACGACTTGTACAGAGCACTATATTATGCTTTAAGAATGCACACACTAAATGCATGCATACAATATGTTAATTGTATTAGTGTCATTGTATTCTAGTCACTTGTGACTTACTGTAGGGTGTCTGTCATTATAGAAAAGTATTACAAGTATTTGGGTTTACAGAGTTTAAGTCCGTACGACTTCTTGTTATGAGAGCCTACACCAGAAGCCCCGACCAAATGACTCATATGCAGACTGGCATACACGATCAAACAGAATACGTCCATTTAACAAACAGAGAGCAGACCGGCCTCCCGCAAGGCGACCAGCGAGCGCTGGCTTGGCGGAGAGACGCTGGCAGGACTCTGTGTTTACGAGCTCAGAGCCAGGCCTCAAGTAGCATCTCCGGATCGGGTTTCATAGAAACGCATTTACACCTATGTAGGCACACGCAGAGGCACACATGTGCGCACACAGACTGGCACACTCATGGACACCTACACACCAACACACACACACACACACACACACACCTACACACTCACTGGCACACTCATGGACATCTACACACACAGACACGTGCACACAAACCCACACACACTCTCACACAAGTAGCATGTCACACACACACAAACACACACACACAGAGACACGTGCACACCAACACACACAAACACACACACACACACAAACGTGCGCATACTAACAGGCACACTCATGGACTCCTACACACACACACACACACACACACACACACACACACACACACACGTTTACCCTACCAACAGGGGACTATCGGTTTTCATCGACCAAGTGTGGACCTCTATTTCTGGTCATTTAAAAAATACAAAAACATAATACCGAGTTTAGTTTTAAGTTATTTTGTCATAATATAACTTCAAATGTGTTTTTTTGATTTCTTTTAAAGAACTTGCCAAGAGGGGACTTGAATACTTAAGCGATATTTCAACCCGGTCTCACGAAAATACGTGACACTGTCACGTTATTTAATCTATTGAAACGTGATCAGGGACACGTATTTTCAAAATTTTCGTGTCAAAAAGCACAAATTTCAAACCCATGTATTTCAATTGGGAGTATTTGTCGTGTCACTAAGCACGACTTCCAAACTAAGGTTCTGTCCAGGAACAGAACATTTGTTAAAAATTGTCTGTGATAACTAACAATATGACAGCTTTTGGCCACCCGTTTCTACTTAAACTTGTCTGTGAACAATATGACAGCTTTTGGCCACCCGTTTCTACTTTCACCTTTGATTCTGAGAAATTGTGACAATTCACGGATGTATTAAATGCAGGTGCGCTGCTCAGGCAAACCGCGAAGGCAAAAAGGGTAGCTGCTTCATCTGTTCTTTTTAGAATTGTATGTCTTGATGTTTATTTTATCTAGCCATCTATTCTCTTGTTTTTGGCTATGTGAATGAACGTCCGCGTCGATGCCTCGATCACAAGTCCAGTGTCAAAGGCAGTACAAATAGATAAAAATGTAGCTGAAGTTTCAAATGTCTTGTTTATTGTATTAACCAGTTCATTTCTCTTTTGTGAAAGTCACCAAAAGTCCAAAAAAGTTAAACGCAAGGTCACAGGCTAACAGTGGAGCTGTGTTGGGAACCAGCAGCCAAGAGCTTCCATGGAAACTTTCTACCCATGTTAAATAGATTTAGTTGGCAGTTCCTTTTCTGCCCATTCTTTTTTAAACTTGTGGAAGCACTTTGCAGTACTGGGAGACACCATTTCTAACGGCAATGGAGCTAGATTCTAAAAATATCAAAAGATGCCCAAAGCAAATACCTTTAACCCATAGTTGTGTTTTATCAAATTAAAAAATTTGAGTTTCATTGACCACAAATTGAGCAGAAATATTATGCATACAAATCTTTAAATAGTTTAACCACATTAAGAAAAATACTTTCGTTAATTTTTTTTATTAGTGAAGCCACAAGTTTTGCACATTATCCAAACAGAATACCTGAAATGTTGATATTTTCAGCCCTTTCGGGTTAAAACAAGAGAAAAGGACAACCCAACAAGAGTGAAAAGTTTGGGTTAGGTGACCTATAGTTCAAAGATGTCCCTGGTCAGGTAGACTAAATAAAAGTGTATTCCCAATTGCTCCAGGACATTCGTGCAATTTACTTGTGAGCTCTCCCTCAAGCCTAGAGAGACATCAGTGTTGAACCACCAACTGAAAGGGGGTATTTGCCATTAGTATGAGTGACAACATTTCATGGCTGTTAATTTAGTTCATTATATTTAGCCGATTTGAATAGACTTTTCTAGCAGGTGAGGCTGTCAAAGAACTAACTACAAAAAGGAAATTTGCAGCATGACCAAATTATACAAAAAGTATAGGAACTGTTCTAGCAGATATGTTTTAGAAGTCTCTTTTGATAGGCAGGGAATAATCGTCTTTGTCACCCTGTAGTCATGCCATCAAATCTGTTGGGCAAAGTACCGCTACTGATTAATCCAGTAGACTCACCAGTCAAGTCCCCCTAGTTAGAAAATGGAAGAAACCCAGTTAGTCATGTTAATTATTCTGTTGTTACAAATGAAGACTAATACTTTCCACATATTGCGATCCAAGTTACTGGCTGCAGTCTTGGATTTTATATAGTTCTATATGAATAGATTCAATTTACTAAACTATTAATCATGCTTCAGAAGAATTAACCTTTCTTGGATGGCAGATCTACCACAAGCCTCCATTGCCACAACCTCCAGATGGCTTACGACCTACGGCAACTCCTCGACTACTGCAAGCCAACAAATTGGCTCTTGCACACCAGACACGCATTTTGCTTTATTTTAGGTTTTCAAGCATCTTAAAATACCCAAATCATCACTCCAATACACAAGTCAGCTAATGGCCTACAAGGAAATGCTGAAGCTAGTGTTAGTGATGGCGATAGAAATGGACAAGCTTGCGTGTACAAATATGCAACTAGAATTGCAAGGTTCACAGCCCAGTTGCATAAGTGGTCGCAACCGTTGGATTGTAAGCAAGGGTAAAAAAAAAAAAAAAAAAAAAAAAACTTCCCACAAACTAGTCAACATGGTCAATTGAAAGCCTGTACAAAACAACCCTGGAATAGTCAAATGCAGCTTTACAGCGGATGAATTAAGCCAAATTGCATAAACATCCAATGGTAAACAGTATACAAATGCAATCAAGGTTGCACTCACTAGGCCATCTGGCCGTGGCCGTCGCAACTGTGGCCTGGCCTTGGTAGGCTCTTGTACATACGCCATCACATCGCTAGCATCCAAACAATTCTACCAAACCTTAACCAACTAGTGAAAAATGGAACAAAACTTTAGCACACACCCAGTAACTAATCACCTTGTCCAGGGGTGTTCCAACGTGGTTTACCAGAGGGCCTTGTGGACTTAAAGTAAGCCACACATTTGACAGACAGCACCGAATGACGTTAAACTAAGCTAATCTACAGGTTACCAGTGCTAGTGCAATTACATGAGCATTTTGCACAATATTTGTACTCCAATGCTACGTAAAGCAGGCTTCTTCAGAAACCCGTAGCCTACTACATTGAAGGGCAACAAATCCTGACCAAGACCGAAAGATGGCTCTGGAAGCCGCTACGGCCCACGCAGCAGATTACTGCGTGGACCGTGGTGGCTTCCAGATCAACCCTTCGGTGGACCATTCATACACATGTATTCCGAGGATGTTTTGAAGACACTGGAGTCCCATGGCTCTAGATTCCTTTGAAGACTAAGTTGGTATGGGGGGGCCCAAAGGGGGCCCCCCCATAGATCTTGTCAGTCATCTAACACCTGTTAAGAAAAACACACACACATCACAAGATACAAATCAGCAAAGCTAGGTTAACAAACAGCGGTGACATGCATGTCAAGGTGCAAAGAGCAGGGATACTGATGGCTTGTGTCTGAGGAGACAGCCCAAAAACGTCAACATTTAATAAAGGAAAATAACTTTTACTCACTGCGGTGGTCTGTTTCGAAGTGCCATGTTGGTAGCAATATTTGTCTGGGCTGTTCAGTCAAATGCCCACAAAAACAAACAGGCAACAACGCATACTTTCAGTTTGTATAAAGTGACAATAGTGATCTGCAATCTAGATCGAAAACTTTCAACCCTCACTAAACTCAACCTCGATTGACACAGGCCGATGCGAAAAGTAAACCAAATCCATTGTGTTCACCTTTAATAAAGGGGTGCGTGACAGGTGATCTCAATTAAGAGCTAATCAGAAAGAACACACTGATCGGCCATGAGTGAGACTATCAAAACGAGGACGAGGATTTAACGGAATTGTTACCATTCAAATTCAAATTTCTTACTCATCCATGTTGGAGTGTGAATGTCACTCTATGCTATCTAAGAGGGAACTTCTGTCATTATGTATCAACCAACAGTGGACCCCTGTCATTCCATACAGTACAAGTGTGGACCATTTCCTGTGATGCAAATCAACAATTCAAATGCATTTCTTTAAAAATAGAGTACATTGTAAAATGGTAAATTAAGGCTAATTTGGGGATTGAACAATTTCAAAGATCTAGACCCATATTGTATTTTAATTGTATTTGTTATTTGTATTGATACAAATGAATAGATAGGTTTTTGTTAGACTATTCTGTTCCTAAAAACACTAACAAATCAAGTTTGACAAATTATTATTACATTAGTTGAGATTACTATCTTTCCCTTACATTATATATATATATATATATAGTTATTTCCTCTTTTCATAAAAGCAGGAGTGTGAATGTCTCTCCATGCTATCTAAGAAGGGACTTGTGTCATTTTGTCATAGCCAACAGCGGACCCCAGTCATTAGAAACACTTGTTATGCAAATCAACAGATAAAATGCATTCCTTTAACCGTAGACTAAGCACACAAGTTTGTAGTTGTAAAAAAATAAAAACCTTATTAAGTTTAGATATGTGTTCATGAAAACATTGTTGGGGCAACTTTAATTGCAAAATAACTGTATATACATATATATCATATTTTATTTAGATTTTTATTACCTCCTAAGAACTATCCATTTTGCTTATTTATTTTTTTACTCATCCATGATGGAGTGTGAATGTCACTCCATGCTATCTAAGAGAGAACTTCTGTCATTATGTATCAGCCAACAGTGGACCCCTGTCATTCCATACAGTACAAGTGTGGACCTGTTAGGGTTTGCGAGTGCAGGCAGGTAGGACCCAGACGCAGACGGTTTAGGGAAGAACAGCACTTTATTTATGCCTAAAGGCTAAGGCAAGGAACCAGGGAACTCAGGTGACAACAGGGAACAGGGAACACGCAGGACGAACAACCACAATGATAGCACAAGGAACAAAGGAAAGACAAGGGCTTAAGTAACAAACACAACGAGGAACAGCTGAGACACATTAGGGGAGGGAACAGTAATCAACACAGGAGGGAAACACAGGGAAACACACACCATGACAGTACCCCCCCCTTAAGGGTCGACTCCCAGGCGACCCACGACAAGCAAAAAAACGAAGAAAGTCAAACCCAAAACGGGTGGGTGGAGGGGCGCCAGGAGGGGGGAATCAAAAGAAAATAAATGGACTGGGACAGAGAAGAGGGACGTCAGGCGGGCGTCCAGAAAACTGCCCCAGGGCATGGCAGGGAGCCTCAGGCGGACGGAAATGTTGTCACTGGGGGGCAAGCAGAGGCAGAGGGAAGGCGGAACCCTTCAGGAGGCCGGCGGCAAGGACGACGAGGGCTCAGTCCCTCAGGAGGCCTGCAGCGGCAAGGAGACCCCTCTGAAGGCCGGCAGCGGCGAAGGCGGAAACCTTCAGGAGGCCGGCGAAGGCGAGGTAGAGGGCGGGTCCCCTCAGGAGGAAGGCGAGGTGGAGGGCGGGTCCCCTCTGGAGGAAGGAGAGGTAGAGGGCGGGTCCCCTCAGGAGGAAGGCCAGGTAGAGGGCGGGTCCCCTCAGGAGGAAGGCCAGGTCCCCTCAGGAGGAAGGCCAGGTCCCCTCAGGAGGAAGGCCAGGTAGAGGGCTGGTCCCCTCTGGAGGTAGGCGAGGTAGAGGGCGGACCCCCTCTGGAAGGCGGGACCCCTCAGGAAGGCAAGGTAGAGGGCTGGTCCCCTCTGGAGGAAGAGGGCGTGGAAGGCCTTGAAGAGGAACCCCCCTCGGGAAGGAGTGGAGGAGGGCCCCCACAGGCAGGAGCGGAGGGCGTGCCTTCCCTGGACGGTCTGGAGGGCGGGCCCCCTCCGGCAGGAGCAGAGGCCGGTCCCCCTCTGGAAGGAGCGGAGTGGGCTAAGGAACCGGACAGGGCTCGGGGACCGGAGTCAGTGCGGGTGCTGGAGTGCCAGGAGGAACCGGGTGGTACCCCAAACTCACCACCCCCACTCTGATTGTCCGCAAGGGAGGAGGCTGGTAGCTGGGGGCCGGGGACAGAGGCTGGGAGCTGGGGGCCGGGGGTAGAGGCTGGGAGCGGGGGGCCGGGGGCAGAGGCTGGGAGCGGGGGGCCGGGGGCAGAGGCTGAGAGCGGGGGGCCGGGGGCAGAGGGGGGCCGGGGGCAGAGGCTGGGAGCTGGGGGCAGAGGCTGGTAGTAGGAGCGTGGAGGCTTAGGCCGGTCACAAAAGTCCGGTGGCACCGGCATGTAGCTCTCAGGCCAAAAGACTGTGGGGCTGAGCAGCTCAACTGCCCACTCGGGCAAGGCGTCCTCCAACTCGGGCCTTGAAGAGACAGCCCTGCGTGTACGCCCCACGATAGACTCCTGCTCCTTCCTGCTGGGAATGTTCTCCCAAAAATCCATTTCTTTCATAATGAACCATAATAAATCCTGCAACTCACGGCAAAATTGATCGTCCGCTGGGTCCAATGTTGGTGCTATCATTCTGTTAGGGTTGAGGGTGCAGGCAGGCAGGTAGGACCCAGACGCAGACGGTTTAGGGAGAACAGCACTTTATTTATGCCTAAAGGCTAAGGCAAGGAACCAGGGAACTCAGGTGGGAACAGGGAACACGCAGGACGAACAACCACAATGATAGCACAAGGAACAAAGGAAAGACAAGGGCTTAAGTAACAAACACAACGAGGAACAGCTGAGACACATTAGGGGAGGGAACAGTAATCAACACAGGAGGGAAACACACCAAAACACGACAGACCATGACACTAGACCCTTATATTGTATTTGTTTATCATTTTTATTGATACAAATGAATAGATAGGTTTTTTGTTAGACAATTCTATTCCTAAAAACACACTAACCAATCAAGTTTGACAAATTATTATTACATTAGTTGAGATTACTATCTTTCCCTTACAGTATATATAGTTATTACCTCTTTTCATAAAAGAAGGAGTGTGAATGTCGCTCCATGCTATCTAAGAAGGGACTTGTGTCATTTTGTAATAGCCAACAGTGTCATCCAAATTAAATGTATTATTATTATTATTATTATTATTATTATTAGTGGACCCCTGTCACTACATACAAAAAAAGTGTGGAACTTTTAAAGCTGAGCCTTTTTTGTTTGCATGTTTCAAGAGACTTTACTAAGTAGTCTGTTTAACAGCCCTCTACACTCTGACAGACGTGTGAACGACTGCAGGTCGTTCACACAATAGAGGAGTGTTTGAAGCGACGTGTGTGGATTGGTCGTTGAAAATCAAGCTCTGGCCAGCAGAGGCGCTATAGAGTATGGACTAAACACCACACACTTTCAGGTCCCCTCTTGGCAAAAGTTGTGAAAATGCGTCAAAATATTTTAGGCATGTTTTTAGGTTGATTTAAGGCATGACCAAAAGGGGACCTGAAAAATGTCCCCTCTTGGCTCGGAGGTCCCCTGTTGGTGAAGGTGTTACGACGCCGAAGTCCACTGTTGGATAGTTAGGCGAGTACACACACACACACACAGACAGAATAACAAAGGGGAGAATTAGAAAGGGATTAAAAAAGGTGGAAGGATTTCTTTCACAGCAATGGCAATTTCCATTATGCACTTCCGCACAATAATCCATTTCATGCCCGTTAAAGTGTTCATCCCAATGAACACCTCAGAGCAGGTTTCACGGTAAACGGACACCCGGAAACACAGAGCTCTCCCTGAGATTGGGAGGGAGAGCCCTGTGTTTTCTTGTGTGCGTCTCAAGTGGTGTTAGACCCAACATGTCCTCACAGATCTCTTTCTTGTCTTGATGAAATAATAGCACATAAACCAAAAGCTGGGCATTATCCGTTACATCTGAAGACTCATCAATGGCTAAGGATGGGGCACTCTGAACGGCCGCATCAAGCTGTGACAGTGCGTCATTTGATAAAATTTCGGATTTTCTGTTTATCGTTGCAGCTGACATTGGGATTTGCTTTATTTTTTCACGCAATTCATCCCTTTGTTTACCTTCAAGTAACGTCTCGTAAGCGGCGTTCTTGCACTCCTTCTCAACCGTCGTGTTACTGAAAGTTTTTTTATGTTGCCCCAAAATCCATGCAATCTTAAGTGAGCATTCAATTGCACGTTGCTGTCCTGTAAATGAGTGTGTGAAGACTCGCGTAGACCTCTCATACTGAGCTCTCAGCTTGGATATTTTCCGCGCTCTTACTTTTGACTTCTGGGAAAACTTTTCCTCGAAGCCCTGTGGCGTGCCAATGTTTGTGACGATGCTGGCTGAAGTCCTTTTTCCAATCCTGACAGACTGAGGCCTGCCAGTCAGAAAGCCCTGGAGCCAGTCACAGATGGTGGGGTGCAGACCTAGTGTAGACAGTTTGTCTGTGAGTTTGTGGGGGATGACTGTATTAAAGGCGGAGCTGTAATCCACAAAGAGCGTCCTGATGTGGGAGTCTTACATCACGTCCATATTGAAGATATCACTCGACTTACAGGTTCAACAAAACGTACCCCCAAGTGGACAAAGATTCAAGTAGAACGTATTTCAAATATTAAATATTAAAATCTCCCCTACCTTGTTGAACACTTGCTGTGAACTCGTTCCGTGTTTTGGGGCCAGAGGTCACTATAGGTTATAGAACCAACATATTTTGTCCAATGAAGGTGTGCCTTCGGCTGTATTGTTGTTTTTCTGTTAGCAACATACGGTATCTTTGGAACAATTGTGTGAATTATGAATTATCTTTGTGTTCTGAAGCCATTTAGCATAAACCTCCACTTTTGAAGCAATTAGCAACTGACTGCAGAAACGTATCATCTTTCAAGGCTGTTGGACTGGAAAACTAAATTATTAACAGCATATAGAATATTTGAACTGAAATGATCATTTACCAAACTGAAACGTTAAATAATGGGATCAGCTAGACAGACTCATTTTCATATTTAGTTTTACAAGCTCTAAGGATGGACATGGAAACACAAGCAGGTTTATGATGATTTATTTATCTGTGACAGTCATTCACTTAGCAAGTTCACATAACTCTGCATTAGCAATCAAATCAATGTTGTGCAATCAATATTAAAACTGTGCAAAGTAAGATGTTGATGCATCTTATTTGACATTCTTCACATAATCAGACTCAGTGACATTAACATCCACTGCAGTGTAAGCCACACCATTGTAGTTGCCGGTGGATTTGAAGCGCAGCTCGCTGCCATTCAGGCATGTGATCTCCACTGTGGTCGAGTAGGGGAGGTTGATGACGTCAACAGTTGAGGTGTCCCACTGACACCTCAACTTTCACGTTCTTTCCTGCCGGGACCGTTACTTTGACCTCATCTGATTCGGTTATGGTCTCTTCTTTGGTCGTTGAGGAGGTCTGCTCCTCTCCCACGGTCACGCTAAACCCAGCAGACACCTCCACCAGGTCCGGGATCCCTGCTGTAACAGACACGCTGACGGTGGTCTCAATCTTAACCGTGTTGCTCCAGGTGGTAGACTTGGTCACAGATCTGCTGTACAATCATTTATGCTCGTGATCCGCAGCAGTGTTGTTTTTATAAGTCACCGACTTTATCTATTCTTTGTTTACCTACATTAAACAACACAGACAGGAAAAACACAAAAAATATGCATATAGTTCAGGCCACACACAAGATAATGCTTGAACAGAATATACTATTACAGAAAATATCAACTTATTTATTTAGTCTTAGACTTTAAGGGCTCTATTTTAACGGTCTGAAAAGCAAGTCAGAAGCGCCAAGCGCAAGTAGCTTTGTGGGCGGTTTAATGGCGATGTCGCTAGTTTACCGGCGCAAAAAATGACTCTTACGCCCGGCGCAAATCTAAAAAGGGTTGGTCTGAAGTAGCCTAATTACCCGGTGTGGTTTGGGCGTAACGTGCGATAAACCAATGAGAGTGCCAGCTCCCATCCCCTTTAAGAGCCATGAGCGCATTAGAATCTGACAAGTTGAAATTTTGACAGCGCGTCTGCAGTCTCCGATGAGACAGATGCACATGAATTTCAAACTTCAAATGGCTCAGTTTATGGCCAAATAATGTGGCCTAATTCACACATGGAATAAGGTTTTCTTCCACAACTTCAGAAATAAATTTCTGCAAAGAAAACTTATATGATATAACATATGATATGCGGTAACTGTGGTTCAATTTAATGATATACGCAATACATTATAATCATTGTTTCTTACCAGTATTGTATGCATTATCGTTATCGACTTGTGTTCTTCATATGCATGCGTCCCCCCGTTAATATACATTGCCATGGACTGTATTATGTTATGGGCATGTGCACGATGTCTGTGTCAAGAAAATATGTGTTTGCTGTACGGTGTTTGCAGATGCATTGATTTAAAAGTACAACTTATTACCGCTGTATCAGCTGTTCTTTCCCAAATAATTTACCAAGAATGTGTGGCTTGGTAGATGAGAGAAGCAAAATGTATGCGCGAGGTGCACAAGCAACATTATGCATGCGCCCTTAAAATAGCATCTGAACAACGCGCCACTGACTTTAAACCAGGTATTTCCTGGTTTGTGGCGCAAGTGGTTTCTGAAACTGCAAAATAGCACCAGGGAACGTTTGCGCCAGAACACGGCTCCTCCTTTCGCCGAACCGCCCCTTGGGGCGCAAGATCATTCCCTAATTTACCGACGCGTGGCGCAGGAGGGAAAAGAACGCTCTGCGCCAGTTGCAAACTAGCAACGACACATGCGCCAGTGATTAAGTCAATTGCGCCGGATGCAAGGTAGGGCCCTTTGTGCAAGTGTAGGCCTAGTGTACCTGTTTTGCTTACTTGAAGTGTAGGCCTAATGCACGTTTTATGTTTACTTGAAATGCAGGCCTAATGTTCCTGTTTTGTTTATTTGAAATGTTAATATGCTTTACTTTGTCTTACTTGTTTTTCATTGTTAAAAGTAAGATATTTGGAAATTGAAAATAAATACATCTGAAAATAGATGGAAATATGCTGTGTTGATTGTTGTAGGAGCCATATTCTGTTTAGTATTATTTGTGTGCAATGCTTGTTTTTTTCTACCTCTACAGGTCTTGAGTGCCTGTGTGCGTATAATAGGTGATGGACAGAGTGCCAGGTGTGGCTGATTACACAGCAAAACGTTTTTCTACAATGGCTTAGCCCACATCCTGCTCTTTTGTATTCTAAGTCAGTTTTCTTTGATTTTTGTACAAAATAAACCACAAGACCTTTTTTGCAAACCCAAAAAACTTCTGGATATTCTATTTTTGGACTCATTGCGAACACAATGGCCATGTAGAGTAAGCGGCCATACGCGTGTTTTCTGTATATGAACCATCCATCAATATTTATTTACATCAGTCCACTTAAATGTCTCTCATGCCGCTAGAATGGAGCACACTGCCCGGTATAAATACACCAGTGCAGGTCCCGGGAAGAGGATTATGTTTATAGCATCCCGGTATAATAACAAATGGTTTGAGCCCGAAGGCGTTCTGTTTCCTGCCTATTTAGTCAACAATGTACAGTGACAGAGTGCGTCCAAGGTCACGGTGGGGGGGTCAGAGTCAGGCTCATAAAGCGTTTACAGCTGGATGGAGTCACGGGTTTATAGACGACTCCCACTGGGCCATGGGTGGGCAGCCTTATTGCCGTGCGGTTGTCGTGGAAACAGCGATAGAAAGATGAATCATTATGGATCCTGTGAGTCATTATCAACCCTTTCTCATTAACTCTGCGTGGCAACATCAAACGCCAATGGTTGAGTAAGAAGCAGCCCTACAAAGCGACCTGTTCTCACACGATGAGCTTCCTACTGCCAGTTTGGGACTGTTTGAATCAGGCGGTGCCCTCATTGTATGAGGCAACTCTTTGAAGAGAGCTAATGATGTACTTATGCAACATCAACAGTAATGGCCCTCACAATGAGCTGCCTTTTCAGGACACGTACGACAAGTTTGAGAACCGGTCATTTGAGAGCTCAAATATAATTTAATTGATCCTTGATCTCAAGCGTTAATTTTTAATTAACTGGTTCAGTGAGTTGAATGAACCAAAGTGGAGATCACCTGCTGCCGCGGACACTTGTTGTAAGGATTAGGATCAAGCTAACAAAGTACAGAGACAAGAACTCAGATGAGATAGGAAGACACAGGATGACATCATGGCAGGGCCGGCCTCGGGGCCCCCCCTCCCAGACACGTCCAGGCACGCGGCCTGTCTTCGCCTCACTTGTCTCGCTCGTTTAGACATGGTTGGGAGGGTTTGGGGAAAGGCCTGTCTGGCTGTGCCTGGTTCTCAGTAGAATACACTTCTGGCCGGATTTAACTTGGCGCTGGAGGAAGATATGCCACCCAAGCTAAATATATCTGTATTGGAACGGTTCAGACTAAAGCTGTTGAAGCTCCACTAATCCCAACTAAATTACTACCTACATAACATCTATTCGTATCGAGGTAAAGCGCTGCATATATTTGACCAGAGCTGTATTTTAGTGGCACTAATGATCTGAGTCGGTAACTAAACTGGGGTGTTTAGGTTGTAAACGTTGAAGCGGTTGAATAGTCCAGAATTGTACTTTCTACATCCTTTCCTAACCTTCTTTACTTGACCTTGATGGTAAACACGCTAAGGTGGAAGAAAGATGAAAAGGAGGATTCTTAAGGGCTTGGACCTTAAGAACAACCGTTGTGCTCTGAGATTCTGACTTCTTTTAAACTAGGCTTTGAAGTTATGGGCCTTTGAGGGTCTGCTTTGTTGAAAAGGCATTTTTCCAAAGATGGACTACTAAAAGCGCATCTGAGACCCTTTTCCCTGTTGGTTCTTCCCGGGTTGATTTATACAGAATGCATAAACGTAGACAACCCGGTAAAAATATAAATTCATGACCAAGGTTGGAATTCAAGGTCTCCCAGTCACGAAAGTGAAACTAAATGGCTGTCACATAGAAAAGTCGCTCAAACTCCACACGCTGTCCACTCATATTGATCGAAATGGAGCTCATTAAGTTGGTTTGTATGAAAATAATTGTCATTTCATGCTGAACATTTGTTTCCATTAACGGCATTATCTCCTATCCTTTCCTCAAGGATGGTCAAGTCTTCCCTATGCTCAAGGAAATAAGAAAGGAACCATTGTAGCACCTTTCCCAAGCATTTAGAGGAATCAAACAGATCTTATCATGGCTGCCCCTTAAATATCTAATTTCACCCATTTAGAAATCTGCCACCAAGAAAACACACATTTAGTTTTTTTTGCCACAGGGAGGAAGTCTGAAGCTAAACAATTCTCTACCAAAGGGGAACTGAAATGTCATGTCAATGTTAATAGCGGAACTGTAGTTTGTGGCGCTACTCGGGCAAACAAAGCAATGTGAGAATGCGACCAATGCAATCACAACAAGACCCCAGAACGCCCGTCATCGCTCCGCTCCCACACACGCCTACGCTTTCTGCTGTATTTGTGGTGCAACCCATCGTTTCTAATGTCTGCTAGAATAGAGCTCAAATTCTGACGGATGGAGATAGATTTCAAAATGCCCTAAGGCCGGGTGTAGTCTAACCATAACGCACTGTGTTTAAAGGGTGACTAACACTTTCAGGATAGTACATGTCAGCGGGAAAAGGACCACCAAGCGCGATTTGTCCGTACTCTGCGGAAGACTAGCGCGCTGGCAGAGCCTCAGCTGTTCCCCTGAATCACACCAAGGCTCCTCGCTGAACATCTCCGCGCGCGGCTGAGCTCCTGATCCGAGTGGAGTCTAGCGGGGGATTTTCGCCTGAGCAGAAACGTCCAGCTCTTGCCTCCTACGGCTCGTGTGTGGTTTCTTTTTAAGCCGTGTTTTGTCCACGGATTCTAACGAGACTGGCAGTTGTGTGTGTGGTCCAGCAGAGATCTCCACAATATTGTAGAGTAGAGGCCTTAGAATCATAACACTGTTCTCAGTATGCTTTGATACGTTGAGTAATATTACAGCATTACACAGCTCTAATTAACGAGATTGTGCCCCCAGATTTTAAACATAATATGCTTAATTAATCGTTTTCATGTTAATATGAACGCAACAAACGGAGGCCCTACAATAAAAGTTACAATTGTATTTTGTGGATGGACTTTAATTAAAATTGTTATTAATTTTTTTTTTTTAATTAAACAAGCAACAACAGTTGCCTGTTTAATATAAGAAAGGAACACTAATGAACTACTGAATACATATTGACAAGGGATGAGGTAAAACCCGCCAGAACAACTTGTATCTTTGAGTTCTAACGCAACATCTCCCTCTGGTGGCGAGATGAGTACTCTATTTTCTAGAAGTAGGGTCTTGTAACCCGTGATTTATTCCCTGTGCCAGCCATGATATTTCATTTGAAAGGTGGAATTATGTAACAACTCTCAGAGAACAATCCATTAACCCGAATAACACACACTTTAACCGGCACAGGATCAGATCAAGATAACCAGAGACAGAATTTCAACATGGTTTTGGGTTAAAATATATTTTTTATTACTGTAGTGCTACAGTATGTAACAGGTATGAATGAAAACACGAGGCAATATCATGATCTGTTGTATCATGTGACATAAAACTGTGTAGAATAACCACATCATGGCAGTAAAGAGTAGAAAACATGGATATGTGAAACATTAAAACATATGTGATTTAAAAGCATTCAAAGTCGACTTCCTCATCTGTGCTCTGTGCTCTGCCTCTCCCTTCAGAGCTGCGTCCCTATTGGCTATGAACCATGTGTCGAGACACGCCCTTCCCTCATATGCTGCGACCAAGCTTAGGTCAGAACCAGGCCTTCCTTCACCAAGCCTGCTGTAGTATGGCCCACTAGGGCTCACTGTCCTACTCACATCCTCTGATGTGCACGCACACACACACACAGAGTCTGTCTAACAAACACAATCTCTCTCACAAACACTCTCAAGAGTTTGTCTCTCAACAAACACACAAACACAATCTCTTGAAATTGATGTCTCTCACACACACACACACAGACTGTCTCTCTCATAAACGCACACACAATCTCTCTCAGACTCTGTGTCCCTCACACAATCTCTCTCCCCCTGACACACACACACACACACACACACACACACACACACACACACACACACACACACACACACACACACACACACACACACACACACACACACACACACACACACACACACACACACACACCTACAAGAGTGATTGTCACTCCTTCCTGTCCTTCAGACTGCGTTCCGATCGAGGAATCACGATTAGTCACCCAATAAATACATTCTCAATTCTTTTTTGAACACGCGCGTGTCCAAATGTGCTCCAGACAAATAATATATTTACAAATTGATACATTTACATAAAAAAACCAACCCCTTAATTAAGTGTGTACACCTTAAAACAGCACGCTGAAATAGTGTGCTCAAAAGACACTCAGAATCTTCGCAATAGGCCTACTGCGACAACAACCCCCCCCCCCCCCCCCGCCCCAACCCTGCCTCATTCTTTATAAAGATCTCCCATTCGTACTTTACTTCATTGTCCCCCCCCCTCCCCCCCCCCGTCGTTGCTATGGAAATGATTGATACCACTAGTGTCATGGTCTGGTACAGAGCAGTGCTATGCTATAAACCTACCTCTGACGGTGCTACAGGCACAGATACTACAAAGACACACGGATCGGCTCGCCGCGCCGCCCCGTTCCCCGCAGAACGTCCGGTTCTAGACGCTCCGGGGGGAAGGACGGGGGCTTCCTGTAAACCAGCGGCGGAAAACGTCTGCGCTTCCCAAAGTAAAAGCCCCCCGTTGGCCTCGTGCTTCTGACACGGGAACAGCGCCCCCTAGAGGAACATCGCCTGGCACGGCGACGGGGGGCGGAGCCGGAAAACACGGCGGGGACTTTTGCTTTGGCGAAGCCGGAGCTCTTTTTTCCCGCCCGCTGCTGTAAACAAGAACACGTTTGTCCTCTGATTACAAATACTGTTTTGGTAAAATCATCCTCGTTAGAAAGACGTGGAGGACGGACAGAGGACAGACAGAGGACAGCGCGTCTCTGAGCACACGCCGTTAGAAAGCAGACCGGGCCGCGCGTTTGGAAGTTGCTGCTCTCCTCTCGGGCGGCGCTCCCGATGCCTCGCGTCGAACGTCCGCTTCTTTATTTTTTTTGGCTTCAGCAATAAGGCCCAGGGGACTGGAATGGGAACGAGGAGAACGAGGAGTCCCGGGGAACGGGCCCTCCGAAGAATGAACACGGACACGCGGACACACGGACGCTCACAGACCGACAGTATTGCAGGGTGTTCTAGAAGAGACCCGTCCAAAGGATGGTGGGACGTTCTGTTTTGCCCGTCTCCTCGAAGCAACGTCCTTCTGCGTCTCCGTGGCGATTCCTCCGACCAAAGTGCGCGCGGCGCCCGTGCTGTCCCAGCCGGCTACACTAGGGGGCGCCACCCCTGGTCCCGGGGGGCAGAGAGACGGGGTCTGTGTCTGGGATTATTGCTGTGGTGCCCATGAGTGCTCCCCCTCCCCCCCACCCCCACCCGACCCGACCCTCCCCCCCCAGTGACATACACACGTAGAGTCAGTCCTTCTGCTTCTGTCGGGGGAGGGGGCCGGGCGGGGGGGGGTCTAGGGGGGGGGCTCAGGTCAGGACGTAGTTGAGCAGGAGCTGGGACAGCAGCAGCACGCAGAGCACCAGGCAGTGGCGCCCCGTCAGCGAAACGCCCTCCTCCACCCCCTGCTGGCGGGCCAGCTGGCGGCCCAGCGACGCCAGGTTCCTACGGAGACAAGACCATCAACACAACGTCGCCCCCCGCCGCCCTGGGCTTCACTAACAGCAGCCCTCGGGCGGTGCCCAGTGTACAGGCACGCCCCCGCCACACGGACATAGACCCTTTCCTGTCACCCTCACACACGTCCCTGACCAGAGACTACCCCCCCCCCCCCCCCCCCCCCCCCCCCCCAAGTGTCGGACTAACCTCACTGACACTTTAAAGGGGACCTATTATGCTTTTCGACTTTTATGACCTATAAACGTTGTTATAATGATTGATAGTCATGTTTAACCGTACACAAAAAACGATGTCGATTTTCTCTCTCTTCCTCATCTGGGCGCTTTCAGCCTTCTCTGTCAACGCTCAGTTTCGTCCTTCTCCGCCCCCTCGCCCCCCTCCTGCCAACCCAACTCCGTTGTGATTGGCTACCTTCCTTGGAGCGCACGCGCGCGGACAGATTTGACCCGGCATATGGGGGCGCGGCAGGAGTGCCTCTACGTAGATGATTTCCCGGAAATGTGAACAAGTGAATCGCAAACGTTGTCCCGAGTGTTTAGCGCTCTGCACAGCCACCCCAGACTGTCAGCAGGGAATACGTCGAAATGCATGTATGTCTTTATTTGACACTTTAGTATGGTTAAACATGACTATCAATCATTATAACAACGTTTATAGGTCATAAAAGTCGAAAAAGCATAATAAGTCCCCTTAAAGCATGCACTGGAGAATGTGTGTGAATGTGTGTGTGAGGATGTGGGAGGGTAGAGGGGGGTGGTCTGTGTACAGCTGGACAGCGTATTGTATTATATTCTATATATAACTGTTTTTATAAAGCACCAAGAGGACCGCCGTCCAATTCATCGCATCCTGTGCTGCGACGATAAAGACTTCTGTTCTATTCAGTGGTCTCCAGAGAAGGGTTCCGGGTGCAATGTGTGTGTGTGTGTGTGTGTGTGTTTGTTTGTGTGTGCGTGTGCGCGTGCGTGTGCGCGTGTGTGTGGGTGCGCGTACCTCTGGATGTCCTGCTGGCCCTTCTGTATGGAGGCGATGGAGCTCCCCACAACGGCCAGCTCCTTCATCTCCTTGCTACACCGAGCGCATTGGCTCGGATACGCAGCGTCTAGCGCAGAGCAGAAGGCAGAGTTAGCCCAGCGCCTCCACTGAGCACCGTGCACACAGCCTTGGTGCACGCACACACCGTCGTTTAATGTGTGTAGTACCTTCGTTGTCGGAGGATTGTGGGTACACTTGTGTGTGTGTGTGTGTGCTACCATCATTCAGTGAATGGGTGTGCGTCTTATCTTCATTGTCAGGGGAGTGTGTGTACACATGTGTGTGCGAGTGTGACCTTCCTGGTCAGAGGAGTGTGTGTGTGTGTGTGTGGGTTTTACCTTCATTGGCAGAGGAGTGTGTGTGTGTGTGTGTGTTTTACCTTCATTGTCAGAGAAGTGTGTGCGTTACCTTCATTGCCAGAGGAGTGTGTGTGTGTGTGTGTGTGTGGGTGTGTGCGCGTTACCTTCATTGTCAGAGGTGTGTGTGGGTGTGTGGTTGTTACCTTCATTGTCAGAGGAGTGTGTTGGCTCTGGAGTGCTGCCACTACTCTCAGTGTTCTGGCTGCAGCTGGAGGGCTGGCTGCTGCTTTTCCGGTGTTTCGCCTTCACACACACACACACACACACACACACACACACACACACACACACACACACACACACACACACACACACACACACACACACACACACACACACACACACACAGAGTCAGTTAAAGTACAGTAAAGGCGCCCGGAGGTCCGTCTCAGGTGGGGGGCGGCGGCGGCGGCGGCGGCGGCGGGAGGCCCACCTGCTGCGCTCCGTCCCAGCCGTGGCTGAACAGGAGGCCGTTGTGCCGGCGCTGGCTGGTCTTCATGTGGGTCTGGATCACGCCGTCCTTCTCGAACTGAGACAGGCAGGTCTCGGGGTCCCAGGGCTGGGTCCTAGTGGGGTCACAGCAGAGTCGGGGTTAACCGAGGTCCTGGGCGCTCGGGGGAAGGGCCGGGCCCTTCATCCAACTGTGATCGCGATTTGGATTTTACCGACAAACAATCAGAATACTAATAAAATCTTTTTTCTTTTTTCATTAAATGTTTTATAGATATTGCAGAACAGCTGGATACATATCTGCACATTATTGTTGATTTGAACCTTTTCTTTTTGATCATTCTGTGCATCTTTTTACGGCGAAATTTCGAAGTTCTCAGTTACAAAACGTTTTTTGGGCACAGACACGCTGAATAAAATACATTGTGTTTTCAAACTCAAAATAATCGTTTGAATAATCGTGATTTCAATATAGACCAAAACAACGGTGCAGACGATTTGTTCCATAATGGAGCAGCCCCGCTGGTGGCCGGGTGGGTAAGCGTGCGTGGGAGTGGGAGGGGACGTACTCTATGTGTCGGTAGGACCACTCTCCGCTGACGGGGTCCGTGTGGAACAGCGGGGAGCTCCAGGGCTTGTCCCCCCGCTCCCGGGCCTCCTTCCGCTGCGCCTCCTCCAGGACAAACTTCTCCTGGGTGGCCCGGTTCTGGTCCCGGTCCTGGATGGCGCTGGTCACGTGCTGCCACAGCCTGGCGGGGGACGCACACAAGAGACGTGTTCGGAATCGTTCCCTATTCACTCACTCACTGTTCCCTATATAGTGTTCATGATATAGTGCACTATAGGGAGCGCACAAACGAGAATTCGGACACTACGCTGAACATTTCTAAACGTTATTTGCGTCAGTAAATGCGCCGGGTATCTGTGTGACGCAGGCTGGAGGTTGTATTGATGTTGAATGTTACATTTCCTTGATCATGTTTTTTTTAATTAATTCTGAATGTAACATTTTCAATGTTAAATCCCAAATAAATTTTTGACATTTTCTAAACGAAAGCCGGAGACTCCATCATTAAATGTATTCGTTTTCGGTAATTTTTTGGTATTTTAGGTCCACTATATAGTGCATGAAATTAACCACTGAGAATTCAAACACCACTACAAATGGCGAGCACCCTATATAGTGCACTATATCCGTGATAGGGAACGATGTCGACACGGCTAATGACTCACACGCGGCGATAAGGAATCTGCAGCATTCTGTACAAATTATATGGTACCTAGCGATGTAGCTGTGTAGGTGGTGAATGCATCTCTATGCATTTTGTGCTTCAAGTGACACTTTTGTAACTAACAATTAACCGTGGAACTACAATGAACAACGAAGGCTGACGTTCCCACCCTTTTTCCACCGACAGTACCAGCTGAACTTGTCTTTTTACATTTCGAGCGCCAAAATGCACCTTTTTAGTCTCACCTCTGTCGAGGTTCCAAGAGAGCTGAACTGATACTTTTGTGTGACGCAAACAGGCTGCTGGCCACTGATTGGCCAGAGAGTGACGCCACTGGGCGAATAATGATGAGCGCCACGTCCGAACCTGACACCAGACATCTTTAAATAGTAGCGTCAGCGTGCAAGAACGCGCCATGAAACAAGACAGAGGTGGAGACGCTCCTGTCCGAAACCCTGCCTGTTTATGTGTCGCGTGGTCGCATACGTGACGCAGTTTCGCGCACGCGTGCTGCTGTGACGACCCGCCCACGTTGAAGAGGTGCTTTCCAGATGGAAACACGATGTGCCTGGAACCGAACCAAGTGGTGGCACGCTAAGTCGTGGCGAGTTGAGCGGTATCTGCCGGTGGATTTGGGGCATTGGGGTCATCGTTGGCCTCACCTCTCAGACTCAAACTCCCCCTGGTGGTCCGCATGGACCACCTTCCTCTTGAGCCTGCTGCTTCGGACCTCCGGACTCGGGTTCCAGAGCAGCTCCTGCGTTCCGCTGCGCTTCTCCTGGATATACACCTCGCCGTCCTGACAACACAACACCGTCAACACCCCCTCGCCGAGGTCAAGGTTCACACACGGGGACCCCAGGCGCCACTAGGTCAAACCTCAGAACATTGGAACTATTAAAGTAACAACAACATCCTAAAACATATATTAAAGATGAAAAGATTCTCGATCTGAAATAACAAAGTTTCAAGAACTGACGATGAAACGTATTTATATCTAGAGGTGACGTCTACTGGTTATAATATTTATGCTAATGTACTTGTTAGTAGGGCTGGGCGAATTTCGATTTTAGCGTCAATGATCTTTTTTTTTATTTTTTTCACTGTTTTATAGAAAGGGCAGAACAGCTGGATACATATCTGTATATTATTTTAGATTGGAAGATTTTCTTTTTGACCATTTTGTGTAATTTTTAGGGCGAAATTTCAAAGTTCTCAGTTACAAAGTATTTTTTGGGAGAGACATGCTGAATAAACACATGTTTTCAAACTCAAAAATCCAAAAAAAATAATCAAAAAAATAATCGCTGAATAATCGTGATTTAAAGATTGACCAAAAAAATCGTGATTATGATTTTTCCCGTAATCGAGCAGCCCTACTTGTTACGGTTCCCTGGTCTTTTTGGTTACCAGGGAACCGTAGCCCGGTCCTATAGGGTGTGTTTACCACCAGTGGGACGGAACACTGAAGGCATTAAGAACATGGAAAGTGGGCAGGGACTGACTAAAACAGTAAGGTCTGGTTTTCTTTAAGGCAAAATCACAGAGTATTCATGATCGGCTACTTTAACATAGCTGATGTTTGAGCGCATATCTGTAATTACTAGGTGGCCCTACTGACTACCGTTTTGTGAGCAGTAATTATGACCCGTGTTTTCATGAGGATGAATGAATTATAGGGAGAGGCGGCTGACCGGTAGAGATGACGGTGGCTGTGAAAGATATAGAAAATGGGAGCTGCCCTTACCCAGTGGCCTTCCACAGTAGAGACCAGCTCATCTGCGATCTGGATCTTCCCACAGATCTGGTTGACCGAGCTGGCGCCGCCCAGGAAAGGCTGTTGATAAATAATGACAATAACTCATCAATGGTCAATTGGTTTAGTTTGGAATGGCTGATGCAAACGTTCCCACTATGATCCCAGTGTGTGTGTCCCCACTATGATCCCAGTGTGTGTGTCCCCACTATGATCCAAGTTTGTGTGTCCCCACTATGATCCCAGTTCATGTGTCCCCACTATGATCCCAGTTCATGTGTCCCCACTATCATCCAAGTTCAGGTGTCCCCACTATGATCCCAGTGTGTGTTTCCCCACTATGATCCCAGTGTGTGTGTCCCCACTATGATCCCAGTGTGTGTGTCCCCACTATGATCCCAGTGTGTGTGTCCCCACTATGATCCCAGTGTGTGTGTCCCCACTATGATCCCAGTTCATGTGTCCCCACTATGATCCCAGTTCATGTGTCCCCACTATGATCCCAGTTCATGTGTCCCCACTATGATCCCAGTGTGTGTGTCCCCACTATGATCCCAGTTCAGGTGTCCCCACTATGATCCCAGTTCATGTGTCCCCACTATGATCCCAGTGTGTCCCCACTATGATCCCAGTTCATGTGTCCCCACTATGATCCCAGTGTGTGTGTCCCCACTATGATCCCAGTTCATGTGTCCCCACTATGATCCCATTTCAGGTGTCCCCACTATGATCCCAGTTCATGTGTCCCCACTATGATCCCAGTTCATGTGTCCCCACTATGATCCCAGTTCATGTGTCCCCACTATGATCCCAGTGTGTGTGTCCCCACTATGATCCCAGTCCAGGTGTCCCCACTATGATCCCAGTTCAGGTGTCCCCACTATGATCCCAGTTCATGTGTCCCCACTATGATCCCAGTGTGTGTGTCCCCAATATGCTCCCAGTCCAGGTGTCCCCACTATGATCCCAGTTCATGTGTCCCCACTATGATCCCAGTGAATACATCCCCACTTTCAAATCAGCAGTTGTACCTTCAGCTTGAACTCCAACTCTGCGGCACATTTGGTTTTCTCACACTCAATTGTGATCTTCCCTCCCAGTTCTAGTGTCATGGTGCCATACAGGATTCCTACCGCACAGAAGGAAAAAACACCAAATGTTGAGATTGCCTCCGTAATTGAATTCCATCGCAAATCAAAGTGGATCATTGGCAAGGAAATGTCTTCATGGTATATCAACATGCAATATCCCTTTGCCTGTAGCCCACAGCTACTGGTATACATTACCTTTGCAGTGGGCATAAGGCATGGTGATGACATACTCCTCATCCCTGCTGAGAAAATGTAGTCTGGCTTTACCGTCCAAGATGGCGGACAGAGAGTTACCTGCAAGTGGAAACGAGGCAAGAAGAGACATCTCAGTGTGCTTCTCCATTGCTCATTGAGCATATGGGTGGATAATACATCCACGTGTTAAAAGCCGGAGATATTAACCGCATAATCCATTGAATTATGGGGCCAATATGTCCAGCATTATGGATGTATTAGGAAATGAAGCAATGTGGAAGGACATTAGCATGCTCGGGCTCTAGTCTTTGATGTTCATAGCCAGCCGCTAGCACAACTGTGGCAGCCAGCTGACCGGTTACCCAGTCACAACAACACTCCTCCACATTTTTACCGCCCTTTTAAATATAATATTTATTTCTTAAATATTTGACAAAATTGACAATAGGGAGACTAAGACAATGACTAATTAAGAAAACGATTTGATGTTCACAGATAATCAAGACACATTTAGATCGACATATCTACTTCAATTGACACACGTTACGGTAAGGCCGTATTCCTTTATATGTATTCTTCACCATTATCCACCTCAAAGTGACATTCCATACCATAAAACTTGGACTTGGCCAAGATGCTGCCGCTGATGCAGAAGCCGTCCTTCTTATTGCTGATGTAGAAGGCAGAGATGGGGGGATGGTGGGAGACCTGTTCCAGAGACATTGCAAGGGAGAGAGAAAGGGCTTGGGTATCTTTCATCAGGACTTTCATCCGGGACGTTTTCTATCCACTGGTCTACCTGTTTAGAAGTTGGACTTCTTTTTAGTTTTGAAATTAATACCGGGTTGTTAACTTAAAACGTTGGGAGGTCGACTTGCGCAGAGGTGTCTGATGATCACCATGGAAACGGACTGACCTGTTCAGCAACGTAATAGGTGCAGCTGTCGGACTCTGGGTGGAGCCAGCAGCAGCGAAACGTCTCGCCGAGGATGGGGTTGTAGGGCTTCTTGAGACCCTGTGGAGCACACACGTGGAGAACATGACCACCCGCACTCTCACACGACGCCAAAGGTAGGGCCTGTTTCTGGAGGCTATGTTTGCACCAAGAGAAGGGCTGAAAGTTTGCTCAGATTGCAAATTTGCAACATGTCCCCATCTCATTGTACCTTATTTCATCATGTTCAAGTAAAGAAAAACCTTGAATGACTAAGTGTGACGAAATATTGGACTGGTACTGTATGTTAAAAATAACCCCAAAAATATCTCTGAGCTTGAATGCGGAATCAACGTCATTGCGGAAACATCCTTGAAGGCTTAACCAACCTAATTGCGTTCTCCCTTTCAACAGTCCTCATGTTTTGAAACCTGATATTCTGGCTCTTATGTGAATGCTGCTGGGTCACCCCATCCCGTCAACACAACCTCTGCATCTTTCCAGACTGCTCCACTGCAGTCGAACGGATCACGCCTTGACTGACGGCAGCAACGTCCCTGTTCTAAGAACCTCCTCAGAGCCATTGTAAAGCGCTCCAATTTGATTTATTACATTAGCCACCCTTTCTAAAAAATAAAAAAAGGCATGGGACAATCTTGTATACGTGTCACACACGTGAGCCGTGATGGGTGTGAAAACACATTCCCTCGGTGTATTTCAGCTCATCGAGCAGTTACCAGTGTCGCTCATGACGTGTTAAAGACCCCACATCACCACCCACCTTGGGCTTCTTGTAGAAGCCAGAAAGGTACCAGCGCACCACCTGCTTGATCCGGCCGTACGCACTCTCCTCCAGCACCGCCCTGAGGAGAACCGGGGAGGAGAGGAAGGCACGCTCAGTACATAAATGCAACGCGTCAGCAAAATCTGGGGGGTGTTTGTTGACTAAACATGTGAGCATGAGTTGGGCAACCCTCTCGAAGTCGGCAGCCCCTGAATTCTCTACATCTCAGAATGACACAGCGAACAGACAAAGTGTCACGCTTGGACAAGAAGTTAGATTTGAATAAGAAATGCCGGCTGGGATGTGTGGTGAGCCAGTGCGTGTGTGTGTGTGCGTGTGTGTGTGGTACGCACTGTGACAGCAGGTCGGCGTGGAAGTAGTAGTCCGACAGCTTATCCAGGAAGGAGCGCGGCTCCAGGATGAAAGTGGGCAGCACCACCTTGGACAGGTCCATGCCAGGCCGCAGTTGCTTCAGCAGCGTCCAGATCAGACCCTTGTTCTCCTCAGACACCGTCTCCACCTGGGAGGCCTCGCCAGCCTGGGAGGGGGGGGGGGGGGTACTGGGGATCAGCTAGGCTAAAGAGGCTACAACAGAGGCAGCTAGCCTACAGGACTAAGAAGAAGTAGTGATGTGTGGGGTAGATGGAGAGCCACTGGGTGTAGCCAAGGCTGGGAAGGTAAGAGGGAAGGCAATGTGCGTCTGCTAGGTTAAGGAACAGTATGGCAACTTGGGTTAAGGGCCCGACGGCTAGACTAGAGGAGCTAACAGAAAATCACTGGGGGAATCTAGGACTAGGCTAGAGGAGCTATCAGAAAATCACTGGGGGAATCTAGGACTAGGCTAGAGGAGATAATAGAAGGGGAGTAAACTATAACTAGGCTAGAGGAGATAACAGAAGGGGAGTAAACTATAACTAGGCTAGAGGAGCTAACAGAAGGGGAGTAAACTATAACTAGGCTAGAGGAGCTAACAGAAGGGGAGTAAACTATAACTAGGCTAGAGGAGCTAACAGAAGGGGAGTAAACTATAACTAGGCTAGAGGAGCTAACAGAAGACACTGGGGGGGTGGACTGGGCTAGAGGAGCTCACAGATAGGCGCTGACAACGGGCCTACATGTGGAGATGTAAATAGAAGCATCAGAATGCTGTGTCAGCTACGACAGCACGAGTCCTTTGGGAAACATGCCAATCACAAAACGACACCCCCGTCTCTACTTAAGGGGAGCTCGAAACATGAACTGTCAAAAACACACGGAGGAAGACTTTAAATTGAGCTCCATTAATACGTTATGCCAAAAGAAGAAGCTGCCACCGGTGGCATAGCGTAATGAGCGCCAAACCACCCCCTCACCTCTGCCATCTCCTCCAGGCCCTGCTCCACGTAAGGCGTGGCCTGCAGACCGGGCGACAGGTCGTCCGCTTGGTCCATGTCGCTCTCCTCCGTCAGCCTGCCTCCGTTCTCATTGGCTGGCGTGTCCCAGTCCTCGTGAGCCTCGCGCTCCGATTTGTCAGAGAAGCCGTCGGTCTCCATTTGGTGATTCACCATGAAGTCAGAGTCATTCAACCTGGGGAGGTAAGGAGAGGGCGCACAGCAGCGTGATGTAGAGGTCTTCACGGCGCCAAACAAACGGAACCGGACCCCAACGGACCCGGGAGATATGCTGCGAATCATACACTGGAACATCCATCTTTACCGTCTCCTGTCCTCAGCGTTTTCCCCCCTTATTTCGCACTCTTGTGATTCTATCCCCTTATTTCCCGCTCTGGTAATCTGATCCTAATAGACAGCCTGATCATCAGGCAAGTCACACAGTGTTTCCAAATGGATTGTTAATTGGCTGCATTCATATAGCTCTTTATCGAAAGCGCTTTACAATACTGCCTCGCATTCACCCCTTCATGCACACGTTCACACACCGACGGCGGAGTCAACCACGCAAGGCGACAGCCAGCTCGTTGGGAGCAGTCAGGGTGAGGTGTCTTGCTCAGGGACACCTCGACACAGCTAGGAGGAGCCGGGGATCGAACCAGCAACCTGGCGGTTACCAGCCCACCCGCTCTACCTCCTGAGCTACTCCAACTCAGACGCAAGTGTGTCTCTCATCATCAGTGCTGATCACAGGTTTTCTCAGATCCATTCAGGTTTTACACATAATAGGGCTTTGACTCCGAACTTCGTTATTCGAATATAATTCGAATATCAAAAAAATAAATCAAAATTCAAACGAATATTAGGCAGCCCTTAATATTCAAACCTGTTATAGGCAGGCCAAGAGGCCGTTGGAACACGCAAGAATGGTAACCATAGCAACGCGGTAAACAAATCTCGCGAAGTCCAATCCAGGTCTTACTGAAGGCATTTAATGGTCAAGATATTATTAATCAATTTTCGAATATATTTGAATATTATTATTAATAAACAACCGAACTTCGAATATGATTTTTGGGCAAAAGTCAAAGCCCTAACACATAATGATAAGACCAAGCAACCGGGATGATAGAATTAGATGTGGACCCCAACACGTAGAGGGTAAAGATATAAGAGCAGTAAAGATATGAACAACGAGCTGTTAAATAATTATGAGTCATCAGTGTTGTCAGTGACCCGTACGCAAGTCAAAGTACAGTATGAGAGAACCAGTAGGATAGACCACTACCTCCAATGGTAAGCTAAATGGTATCGCCCTTTAATCACATTGAGCATACCGTTGGGGAAGCTGGAAAGAGTTTTTAATGTAGTTTAACCTTAAGAAATATCGCTGTTAATACATTTTGTTTATAACGGTTGCAACTTGCCAGGCTTTGCATCACTTGGCAAATGCAGTGTCAACTGAAGGTGGCTTACACTCTATGTTCTTTGCCAAGAAATTTGAATTTGTCCTAAAATGATTTTCTTATTTACTTGGATTCAACAAAGAATTCAGTTACTTTTTCATTGGGAAATGAGCAAGCAAGATGAAAAAGTACATTTTCTCGAATGTCTCCAAGTGCCACCCTCAGGTTGTACCCCTGGGGTGCGACTGACACCCACCGGTGGCGCACTGTGAGCCCACCGACCTACCGTCGGCCTCGATGTGAGACGTTATTAGCCAGCACAGTGATGCACTGGATTTCACTAAGAGGCACACCGGTCCTTTAAGACAAAATGATGCATGCAAATGTATTCAGGAAACACGTATGCAAATGTGGTATTTGTGCTACAGTCTAAACACATACAACCTATTCAGAAACGCTTCTCACGTCTAGTCAATAACTCAAAGGGTTAGTTGCCTATCTGCGGTCAAAACAGAATCAATAGATGGATGGACAGAAGGACAAATAGCTTATCAGCCATTGATTGAAAGTCCCAGAGTGTGGAATGTTCTAGGTATGGGATGGGATACAGCAAGGGTTTAAAAAAATATTTATTAAGGATGAAGAGGGATAGAGCACAAGAGAGAGTTAGTGAGAAAGTGAGGTAGGGTGTAAAACAAGGGCAGAAAAGTAACTACTAAGTAGAAGCGTGGTGGCTCCAGTTACACCCTTTATTTCAAGGTGGGACATTTGACGTTTGTATTCTCTAGGACCCAAGCAAGAAAAGAACACAACACATCTATATCTCTTACTAAAAAGGCATGAAGTGTGCTTAACATATTGAAGCACGAAGTAACACACTGTCTCCTTGCCTCAGCAAAAAACAGGAGATGTGAACGTCAGGAGTTTTATGAACAGGGAAACGCATAGCACATAATCAGCAGAAAAACGCCCACTAGATGTCAGTTCACTTGCAACGGTCCTGCCCTACACCAGAATAGACCTGCAATACAGCATTCCTGTTCATCTGCGACAAATCGACCCCCTTCCCCCCCTAGAAGTATCAACATTTGCTTACCTTGAAGACAAATAACTGCCGTTCCTCCTTCCACAAGCTAGCACAGTTGACACTAAATCCCACCACAACAGTCTATACTTAGCTCCTCTGATTTCCTTTTAAGTTTGTGTGCGTGTGTGTGTGTTTGTGGGTATATGTGTGTGGGTGGCTGAGTGCAAGCAAACACTTTGGAGGAACATCGGTGTGAAATGAGGCGAGGAATACGCCGTCGCTGCTCTAATGTCCGAGTGCGCGGTGCCTCTCTCCCTCCGGGTTGTGTAAGGTTTCCATTCTACTCTTCCTGCTCTTCCGTATGTCATGTGACCCGACCCGGAGGACCAGATTGGCTGGCTGCGGAGCAGGAGAGAAGGGAGTGCTGGGTTATGTGGGGAGGGCTCCCACTCTGAGAGGAGGGGGAGGAGCAGTGTGTGTGTGCGTGTTTGGTGAAGGGGCGGTAATCTGTGAATGATGACGTCACCGGTGTACAAACACGGCCTCCTTTAAGGTTGAAGGAACACGACTGTACCCTCGAACAAGGACAAACTCACAAGCATTTTATGTTGCCTTTGCACAGCCGAAGATAAGACTCTGAGGTAGCAATTTCAGAAACAGCCGACGACTCTCGTCACGCAACATGCGTGGCACTTCTTAAGCACTAAAGCGTAATTTTTAACGCAACAGCATTTTCCAAACGACGATCTAGTCAGTGCTACGTGATCTTTGCTGTAGTGGTCGTCGTGCGGCCGTGTGTGCGTGGGGTTGCCACGGGGACTCACTGTAGTAGCTCGGCGTCACTGAGAGCCGTGGACTGCAGCAGGTGGAGGATGTGGGAGGAGTCAGAGGACGCGTTGAAGTCGGCCTCTCTCCCGCCTTTGGCAGTCAGCTTGTAAATACTGGAGCAGCTCAGCGCCAGCTCCAGGGCGTCCATCCAACACCGACCTGGGCCCGAGAGCAGGGAGAGACGCGCATCAGAACCCTCCTCCTGATGCCCCGTCCATAGATATCTGCATCGCTTTTACTTTACTGATTAGCATGTAGCGTTAGCCCCACTCTCTGTTGGGGAACCACCCAGCCGATTTAGCTGGTTTTGGAAGACGCAATTCCTGCAAGGTTGTTTTACTAAGTAAAGTGCTGTTTCATGCTAACACTTTCTTTATTTTTAATCATCACAATGTGCTCACATCACATTTGTCATGATATGTTAAATGGCCTTTAATCAAAGCCAATTGTGTTCAGACAAGAGGGCTCACGCATAAAATAGACAAACGGAGAAGTAAGTGACAGCGATCCAACTCTCTGAAACAAAGACAATTGATATTCATAGCCCCACTAATATTTGGCTACATCAAATCCCAGCTCACCGTCGGACTCAGAGGCAGCTCTGAAGATCAGGTAGCTGCTTGGCAGTGGCTGGGTTATGGAACCAACGTTCTCTCCGGTTGGACCCTGGCGTGAAGGCAACAACGCATCGTTACATTGACGCTCAGTAAAACATGATTTCAGGCATGGACACTGATTTCTTTGTACATGACAAACACCTGGAGTATAATCAAGCTTCTGCTTCTGACTGATCACCGTGACGGAAGAGTATTCCCATTGCAAGCATTTACAATTACGGTTTCAAATAGGATCACAGGTCAGCAAATATTAATCACACTACAGTCCTTCCTTTAAAGCTGCTGTAGGTAAGAATCAAGGGTCGTCAAAGGAGAGAGTCGACCATCTAAGTCGTCTCATACAGAGACAAGTGCAGAGTCAACCAGAACGGATATTCTCACATAGCATTTCACTCACTAGTAAATGACTTACCGCGATACCATTACTAGTCAGTCATTTATTTTATTTTTTTTACATATTTTCGGTTAGCCTGCTCACCTTGACGGCCCAGACGGACTTGTCCAGAGGGTGGTACAGCTTGAAGCAGAAGCCGTCCTTCTTGGAGGGCCTCTCGATGAGCTTGCAGGCGTTGAGGAGGATGGTGCCCACCCAGTGGTCGTTCTTGGGCGTCTTGTAGATCAGTAGAACCCCAGGCTTCAGAATGCACCACAGCTTGGTCCAGCTCTTCAACGAGCCTCGGATCTGGAGCAGGACATGGAGGGTACAGAGGTCATTGTTAAAGAACTTTCAGGATCACCTGTGCCCAGAACCGTTGAAAATATGGTTTCATTAAATAACTTAAAAATTATAGTTGTTGGCCATGTTAAGAACCTAGGCGTATTATAATGACACTTTGGCTGAAAAGCATCCGCTAAACTTACCAAAGGGCCACAAATATATGGTTAGCAATGACAGCAATGTTAATGGTAGGGTAGGCGGTTTAAAGAAACCAGCCTCAGTAAAATAGATTTTTTAGTAACAAACCAAAAATAACATTTTAAATTATATTATAAAACAGAAAGTCTTTGGGGGTAATCTAGGACTAGGTTAGAGGAGCTAACAGAAAATCACTGGGGGTATGAATAATTTATATAAAAAGTTGGCAAAGATGATTTGGTCCCAACAACCCCTTTTTTAACCTTTGAATTGACAGATGAGCTGCAGGTTTAGTTTTGGTTCTGGTGGCATGGCAACCAACACCATTTAGTTAGCCAATCGGGGTGCTTAAAGAGCATTACATTGGGAGAGTGATCTTCAGCTCGAGTTGGCCATTAGGTTAAAGCAGATGATTACAAATGATAATGATATGATGTATAGGATATAATGATAATGATCAATAACCTGTATTTGCGTATGGTGGATAAGCATGTCAAATAAAACATATTCTAATTAATATTATTATGAATTAATTCAACATCTCCAAGAAGACTGCTGAATTTAGCTTAAAACGTCAACAGCAAAAGTTTCCAAACATTACAACTGTTGCTGCTAGCAGTTTTATTCGTGACGAGTGTTGAAGGGCATGACCGTACCTTGAGCCAGTCGGACATGATGACAACCCTCGGGTCCTTCAGCGCACTAAACAGTTCTTTGGCTGCCCGTTTCTTCTCCTGTCTGTAATTTCGCTTCTGGACCTGAGGCATGGAAAAATACAAGCTTGAGCGGTCGCCCTTGGGTTCAATAGGAAAACCGGTAAAACGCCATGGTGCAAGTTCTGCCACTAGGGGGCATCAGAGTCACACATTGTCAAACCCAGGCCTTCGCTCACGCAGTCGATTCCCATCATTCATTGACATCGTTTCAAATGCAGATACGATAAAACGGAACGAAGCAGAATGAAGGCTGGCTAGGTGAACCGTTGACACCCCGAGGACAGAGGGCACCCCACCTTGAGGGACTCCTTCCGGGCCAGTCTCTCTGTGGGGGAGGGGCACTCCTTCTCCACACCATTGAACATCCGGGACTCCGACTGGGGGGAGGGAGACGAGGAAGAACATGTCAGAGACGACGAGAAGCACAGAGTGCAACATGCAACATGTCTAGCCTATAGGGACGGACATGCAGATAGGCACGCAGTTAGGACTGATGAGGCCTAAAAAAAAAAAAAGTTTGGTTCCTGTTGGTTGTCAGTTGAGGTCATGGGTAGGTAGGGAATTTATTTTATTTTTTTATTTTATTTTTTCCAGCGGCAGCGAATGATAGGTAGGTTGTTTTCATTTAAAAACGAGAAAATTCGCTCATCCTTGTACAGAATGAAGAGCTGCTGTACCAAAACGTAATTATAGAGGTGCTGTACCAAAACGTAATTACATAAAAAAATATATATATATATATATATTTTTTTATAATAAAACTCATAAAATAATTTGGGTCGCACATAAATTGACAGGGTCGGTCGGAAACCGGAACCAAACAACATTTTTTTTTTAGGCCTGAGAGAAAAAGAAAGAGAAAGGAAAACAATTTCGCTAGAACACATCTGGGATTCCAGGCATTGTGCAATAATGGGGTGAAAAGATGAAAATAGGATGACTGATGATAAATGGTGAGAGAGAGTGAGAGAGAGAGGGGGTGGCCAAGCCAGGTGTGTCCCAACCTGGCTGCTCGGTGACTGGGCAGGGCTGAGCTCGCTGCTCAGTACAGAGTCTCCGTTGGCGTCCATCTCGCTGCCTGAGATCAAGGAATAACATTGATTAGAAGAGAAACCAGCTGAGGCACATAAAAGGCAAAGACAGAACCATTTGAGCTTTACTACGGCCAAAACATATATAGAATACATCATGATGCCTCAGCATGCGGCATGCACTCCAATCGACTCTCTCCTCCTTCCTTTACACTGTCATTGCATATGAATCCAGAGTAAACAATGAATCAATAGACCACAAGACAGACACCATATGACCGGCTACATGCAATGTATTGCCCAGTCTGACCGACATACAACTAAAACAGAGGAAGCATCTTAGCGAACGTCATCTTAGTTACAACAAAGAGTCTTTATTTGACTCAGGCTTAGGCCCAATCCCATTTCTACCCCTTACCCTTACCCCTTCCCCTTGTTTTGAAGTCTTGGATTAGCGCATCGCTGTGTTACCTGTGCTGAGCTGATACAGATCGTCGTCGCCGCCGTAAGACAGGTTGCGGGTGAGGGTGCGGGGGTCAATCTTGGGTGGCGAGGTAGCATTGGGACACAGAGAAAGCCTGCGCTGGAACACAGTCTCCTCCTTCATCCTGACACCCACCCGGTCCTCTGCAGGGAGGGGGGGCAGGAGGGAGAGAGGGAGGGAGGGGGGGGGGGGCAGTAGGAGGAGAGGAGGGAGAGAGCGAGGGGGGACAGTAGGAGGAGAGGAGGGAGGGAGGGAGGGAGGGAGGGAGGGAGGGAGGGGGGCAGTAGGAGGAGAGGAGGGAGAGAGGGAGGGGGGACAGTAGGAGGAGAGGAGGGAGAGAGGGAGGGAGGGAGGGGGGGCAGTAGGAGGAGAGGAGGGAGAGAGGGAGGGAGGGGGGGCAGTAGGAGGAGAGGAGGGAGAGAGGGAGGGAGGGGGGGGGGGGAGTAGGAGGAGAGGAGGGAGAGAGGGAGGGAGGGATGGGGGACAGTAGGAGGAGAGGAGGGAGAGACGGAGGGGGGACAGTAGGAGGAGAGGAGGGAGAGAGGGAGGGAGGGAGGGGGGCAGTAGGAGGAGAGGAGGGAGAGAGGGAGGGGGGACAGTAGGAGAGGAGGGAGAGAGGGAGGGGGGACAGTAGGAGGGGAGGAGGGAGGGAGGGAGGGGGGACAGTGGGGGAGAAGGAGGGAGGGAGGGAGGGGGGACAGTAGGAGGGAGAGATAAAGGAGAAGGATCCAGACAGAAAGGGGGGGAAGAAAACAATTAGCCAAAATCAAGCCAAGTTATCGAAAGTATTTTTCACCGCACCATGTTCGTGACTGAAGTGTGAACACAATTGTGATCGTCTCTACCAGACCAGAAAACAATGGCCTTCTTCAGCCTCCCCAAGCAAGCCGATCCCTGGTTGGCTCTGCGTCCCCAGACTATCAAAACCCTGTTGTGCCAGGGACGCGTCAGCCACACAACACAACTCTGTATGGGGCACCAACATGCCATCCAGCACATGTAGACACACACACACACACACACACACACACACACACACACACACACACACACACACACACACACACACACACACACACACACACACACACACACACACACACACACACACACACACACACACACACACACACACACACACACGTCAGTCACAAAGTTCATGTCCAAGAGGAGGCATGCAGCATTATAAGCACGTACATCCACGACAAATGCAAAAGAGCAGATGAAATGGAGGTCAAACAGAAGTCATGAAACGGAGGTGCGTCTATGACGAACATCGAGGCCGTTTTCACAAGAAACAGCAACATTTGAGTCATTATTAGGTGCTGGGAAATGCATTCAACAGATAATTGCTCACACATTCCTATTCAAGCAGTAACATGGCATGGTTTTAATGCGGCACTGGTGAGAAATGTCTCAGTCAAGAAGTTTATTTTTTAAGAGAGTATTCACAGCCAACAGGAGACTTCACTAATGGAGGATCACAAGAAGGAAACAAGAGCAAATCTTAAGTTACATCCACTGGCCTAGTTAACTAGTGTTCCCCATAAAACCCCAACTGTAAGTGACAATCTACAGTACAGATGAGAGCCGGGAAACGTAAAACGTTAATTTTAAGGTCACCGTGCTCGTAAATCTGGCATGGTCAACAAACACTAAACACGCTGCACGGAACAAGTACAGCCAACGCTCACATTGTAAAGTATCGGGAGCTTTCATTCACGTATAAAACGCACACGTGCACACGTACACACACACACACACACACGTACACACACACACACACACGTACACACACACACACACACACACACCCCGCCCCCCCCCGGCTCGGCTCTCCCACTCCAGCGCATTGATGACTAACTGAGTGGGCAGCATGGGGGGGGTGGCGGGGGGGGAAACGAGTCCAGACGGATCAATAGGTTCATTCACAGCCCCCGGCCAGCTCGATAAGGCCAGGAGTGTGAAGACCTTGGCTCCGGGGCGCGGGGCTGTGGCCATCGCGCCGCTGCCTAGCCCAACGCCAGCCGGTCCTTCAGCTCCGGTCGGCGGGCAGAAAGGCAGCACCACGCAGAGTGTGGGCTAGACCTCTCCACGCCCGCCCTACGCAGCCCCCGCCCGCCACCGCCAACCGCCAGGGCTGTACCCACCCACCGACGGCACCTTCTGGGGTCTCAGTATGGGGGGGGGGTCTACTGCAGCATGCGAGAGATTCAGCCCTGGCCAGCGCTGAGAAGGCGGTGTACAGGGTTTACAGTGCTCGCCCACAGGAGGGATAAGAAGATAGGATATCAATGCGCCGGCATCATCAGCTGATCGTGGCTCATCGCAGGCACCGCCAGGCCTACGCGGCGTCGGCATAGGGTCAGATACCATCGTCATAAAAGTGCGATACATGTTTAGGTTAGGCTCTGTCGGTCTGACAGGGGCAGAATGGAGGACTTTACTATAAATAACCACTGAGGCAACGGGCATTAACAGATATGTTTCCATCCCTGCAGTCTCACCATAGCCGAGCTCCGCTTTCCTCCGGTCCCTAGCCTGCCTGCATGACTCACATCCTTTCCATCTACCCACTGCTTTCTCCTTCCTAACCCAATCATTTCATCTCCTTTCTTCGTCGCTCCCTCTCCTCCTTTGTCCTTTCTGAAAGGTTGCCCGCGATGGGAGAGAGAAAAGGTGGACCCCCCACCTCCGTAAAGAAGAGATCCCGAAGGGTCTTTAAATAGCCCCACAACGCACGACAGCTACCAGCCGGCAGTTATGAGGTCATGCGTCATTGTCCGGGGCGTGGCGCAAGCGCATGTGAAACCGGCCCCGTGCTCTGAGCGTACGGCTCTGTTTAGGCCCAAACGGTGCAGTGTTTCAGAGTCTGTATGCACATCTGTGTGTGTGTGCGTGTCTGTGTGTGCGTCACGGTGCAGCGGGTGCTATGGGATGTGCAGGACTGCGAGGCTCGGATGGAGTTACACCTCTCTCTCTCTCTCTCTCACACACACACACACACACACACGCAAAGGCAGGCGCACACACAAACATAGGAATAGCCCCATCGCAGTTTAAGCAGCAGCCAAGCTTTCAAACAATGGAGAGAAGGGTTTTTAATGCCAAGACCTTGTACCTTGTTGTGACCAGCTCTCTCTCTCTCTCTCTGCACACACACACACAACCTGCTGCACACATGCTAGAAACACGCCTGGCATTTTGTGGTGAGCCTTGGTCAGTTAGAGGAAACGCTCCTGCTAAAGGTGGGGCTATAATGAAAGCGGGGAGTGCCTGATAAGGCATAAAATTGTTGCTGCCGTCTGCCATTCTTTTGAAAAGCCCTGGGCCATAGTATCGGTAAACCATGACCCTCATCGACTGCTGTTCAATCGGGGTCTGCCACTGATGAGCACCGGCCCTGGGCTATGGAAACTGTGCTCTGCATCAGAGGGCTGGTCAGAACTGCTCCTCCCAAACTTCATCTCCATGTGGCTGTGGTTAGAATTCACGTGCAAAAGCTGGCCAGAAAAGTTGGAAGTAATGCACATTCGATGCACACACGTATACTTGTATAATATCCACATAACCATATTTAAATCATATAGCTTCATGTATTTTCCGGTCCCTGATCATCGTTACATAAAATACACATTAGGGGCCCTATCTTGCATCCGGCGCAAGTGACTTAGTCACTGGCGCATGTGTCGTTGCTAGTTTACAACTGGCGCAGAGCGCTCTTTTGCCACCTGCGCCACTCGCCGGTAAATTAGGGAATGATCTTGCGCCCCAAGGGGCGGTTCGGCGGAAGGAGGAGGCGTGTTCTGGCGCAAACGGTATTTTGCCGTCTCTGAATACCATTGCGCTACTGACCAGGAAATACCTGGTTTAAAGTCAGTGGCGCGTTGTTCAAATGCTATTTTAAGGGCGCAAGCATACATGCGCATTCGATGCATACGGATTGCTTGTGCACCTCGCGCATACACTTTGCTTCTCTCATCTACCTAGCCGCACATTCTTGGTAAATTATTTTTTAATCAATGCATCTGCAAACACCGTACAGCAAACACATATTTTCTTGACACAGACATCGTGTAGGCCTACATGCCCATAACTTTTAGGATTGATGAGTAGGCCTATTTGATCGTGAAAAACATTGTTTTACCGCGAGTGAGTGTTAAAAAGAATGAATGAATGCGGGCGCGCGTGTGTGCTCTGTTTAAACACACGCAAACTAAACACTCTCATCATCATCTCATCTTCGTCCTCTTATCGGGGGTCGGGTCGCGGGGGGAGCAGCTCAAGCAGGGGGCCCCAGACTTCCCTTTCCCGGGCCACATTGACCAGCTCTGACGGGGGAATCCCGAGGCGTTCCCAGGCCAGTGTTGAGATATAATCTCTCCACCTAGTCATGGGTCTTCCCAGAGGTCTCCTCCCCACTGGACGTGCCTGAAACACCTCCCAAGGAAGGCGCCCAGTGGGCATCCTTACCAGAAGCCCGAACCACCTCAGCTGACTCCTTTCTAAGTAAAGGAGCAGCGGCTCTAATCCGAGTTCCTCACGGATGGCTGAGCTTCTCACCCTATCCCTAAGGGAGACGCCAGCCACCCTTCTGAGAAAACTCATCTCGGCCGCTTGTACCCGCGATCTCGTCCTTTCGGTCATCACCCAACCCTCATGACCATAGGTGAGGATAGGAACGAAGATAGACCGGTAGATCGAGAGCTTTGCCTTGCGGCTCAGCTCTCTTTTCGTAACAACGGTGCGGTAAAGCGAACGCAATACCGCTCCCGCTTCTCCGATTCTCCGGCCAATCTCACGCTCCATAGTTCCCTCACTTGCGAACAAGACCCCTACTTGAACTCCTTCACTTGGGCAAACTAAACACGTAACGCATAATACAATCAATGGCAATGTCTATTACCGCGGGGACACATGCATATTAGGATAGCATACAATACTGATAAGAAACAATGTTTATAATGTATTGCGTATATCATTAAATAGAACCACAGTTACCGCATATCATATGTTATAGCCTATCATACGTTTTCTTTGCCGAAATTTATTTGAGGACTCAGTATTTCTGAAGTTGTGGAAGAAAACCCCTTATTCCATGTGTGAATTAGGCCACATTATTTGGCAATAAACTAAGCCATTTGCAAATTCATGTGCATCTGTCTCATCGGAGACTGCAGACGCGCTGTCAAAATATCAACTCGTCCGATTCAAATGCGCTCATGGCTCTTAAAGGGGATGGGAGCTGGCACTCTCATTGGTTTGTTGCACGTTACGCCCAAACCACACCTACGGGTAATTAGGCTGCTTCAGACCAACCCTTTTGACGCTTGCGCCGCGGCGCAAGCGTCATTTATCCGCCTGTAAAATAGCGATAGCGCCGTAGAACCGCCCACAAAGCTACTTGCGCTTTGCGCTTTCCCACTTGCGTTTCAGACCGTTAAAATAGGGCCCTAGAAGTGGTAAGGCCACCATATTCAAGCATGGCAAGTATGTATACAAGTGTGTATTTGTTGTGCTGCACATTTACTATCATCTGCTGAAAACAATGTGATTCATACGGACAGCAGATCAGCAGTTATGAGTGTAGGGAAGGTTCTGAGCATGTGTCGTTGTTTGCATTGCTGCTCCCAAGATAGTCAATAAAAATGGGTGAATGTTGAATTAAAATTTGGATAGATAGGAACCAGAAGTAGCTTCATGGCTGATGTATTTAGCCATGTGTTCATTGTGTTACCGGACAACAAGAACTGTGTACGGGGAAACAGGAACCTTGGTACAGAGTTAATCTTCATTAATTCCCTCTGTAGTTATAAATATGATGCACACACAAAACGAATACATATGAAAGGTTATGGTCACACACCCTTGTATGCTAAAAATAATACGGTGTCCGTTTTGGGCCCAACAATCTCCTGTTGACACCCTAAAAGGCAGGTTTTATCTGTCCTCAATCAAAAAATACAGAGGTGCTTTTTTTGGAACAGGTTCTGATTGCTGGCTGGGCTTTGGGCCCTGACATTTGCCGGAGTAACAGTAGAAGGGCCACGTACGTAACAGAGGAGGTGGAACTCGATGGGGGGAACACAAGGCCCAGTGGGACCTTCCGATAGAGAATAGCCCTAGAAGTTCAAAGGCTGCAGTGTTCAGGCCCCTTCGTGTTCCTCCAGCAGTGGGGCCTGCACCATAAATCGTCATAAAATCGCGGTCTCGATTCACACTAGGGCTGTCAACGAATATTCGAAGTTCGAATATTCGTTCGAAATGTATCCAAAAACGCGAATTTGAACGTGAAAATTAATATTTGAATGTGAAAAAACACTCCCGCGGTACAAGCGCCTCTATCTGCTTTGTGAATGAGCCTCTGTCTGTTCGCGATGTCCCTCATAATATTCGAATGTGAAAAAACACTCCCGCGGTACAAGTGTAAGAGACTAGTATTGTGAAAAGCGAATGTATTTTATCCCCTCGGGGTTTCCGTACTTGGATATAGGTATTCCAGCTCGGCTATGCCATTCAATAAGCATCCGAAGTAGAGCTCAGGGAGCTAGTAGTCTGGCTGGTGAAAGCTGCTATAACGCAATGTTCTCGGCAAAGTCCGAGACAGCTTTTTTTTTCATGAATCCGAACGGTGCGTAGTGCTGGCCCTTTCGCTGGCATGGTGGAAGACGTAGGCGACATGCATTTTTTTCTTTTTCGATTTTAATAGGCCTTCTCGATAAATGGTAAGCAAAGCAAGGAACGTTACCACTAGCATACTTTGTAACATTCAGAAGCGGGCGTCTTCTTCAGATTACTATAGTTTGCGCGCTTGCAGGTGTGGTGGTGAAATGCAAGCGATACAAAGTTGTGGCTTTTCATGATTAGGCCTCCACGTTACTGGGCTGTTTATAGGATATATATATATATATATCCCACTAATTTGAACCATGGTTTTGTCGCATTATTGACATATTGACGGCAACTGCGTAAAATAGGCAACCAGATATTCGAATAGTTCGAATTCGTGATTTTTTTCCAAACGAACATTCGAATGTAATTTTTTAGCAATTTTGACAGCCCTAATTCACACCTCTGAGGTTTTAATTATTAAATTTAAATTAATATATTTTCAAAAAATCTTTTTTTTTTTTTTTTAAACCCTTCATTTACAGTTGTGTGGAGTTGGTTCATTAGTTATAAAAGGCCAGTAAAATTAAAGACAATCTGCTGCTATACGTACAAAATAAACCATTCTGTTTTTGATACTGCACTTTAATCAGTTATAAAGGGCCATATGAAACACAACGTGCTAGAGGAGCCAAAAAACTGTTTGGCACTGCCATTTTTTTTTTGGTCATGGTTCATGTGTGCTATAAAAATGACATTTCGTGAGAAAAAAAATCGTGGCAGAGAATCGTGGTATAAATTCTAAGCTAAAATATCGTGATTCATGTTTTTCCCCGAATCGTGCAGGCCTAGGACCGAGGTGGGCTCTTGTGATAATGTGCACTGTGCTGATGCGTACGCTACTGATGAGCGTTTGTATGGTGATGATGTGCACGTAAACAGTGTTAACGTGCACGGTGCTGATGTGCATGGTGATAATGTGAAGGTGCACCGTGCTGATGTGCATGGCAATAATGTGCACGTTGCTGATGTGCACGTGCACGATGCTCATGTGCGTGTGCATGGCGATAATGTGCACGTTGCTGATATGCACGTGCACGGTGCTGATGTGCGCGTGTGCAGAGAGGTTTCAGTGTGATCACTGATTCCTGTAGGGCTCTGTTGCACTCCAACAGAACTGCTCTCACACTAAAGTATTTTGTATCCATCCCATCGTCATGGTTTCATAATACTGTTGCTTCTGCTCTACACAAACAAATAAGCAAGAGACGTTCTATTATTAAGTCACGTTTGTTACTTTATCCCATTTTTTCTTCCCTCTCAAGCCACTCGTGAGCCAGGGCCACCTACAGTATTGTTGCCCGGCTCGTTTCACTCTTCTGTAGCAGAGCATGATTTTGCGATCAGTATTGTTTTACAATATTTCTGCAATGACAATAGCGAAAATGTTACAACTGAGAACTGTTTTTTATAATATGAATGCAGTGGCGCTGATAATCCAGCGGAGGCACTGCACCATTGCTGGATGCAAAAAACGAAAATGGCTAAAGCAGTTGGTTCACTTTGTATAAAACATCAATGATATTAGGCATTAAAGTCACTACATGTAACATTTCAACTAGCTCTTACCTCAAAATGACCAGGACATAGATGGGAGTAAATCCTGATCATAGTGATTTAAATAATATTAAATAAAATCCTATTCTACCGATATTTTAGAAAAAAATGCTGGCCAGTAATTTACCTCGCTCTTTGTTTACAAGAATCCTGCTCTCGACACGCCCAAAGCCCCGCCCACTGCTGCCAGCCAGCCAATCAGATTACGCTAGTTGGGCTGACAGTTGCACAGCAAGTTAACAGTGGCCAGAACACTGATACCGAGATTTGAATTCAGAAAGTCTCCTGCCAACTAACAAGGAGGGAATCCACCCCCCACATGCCACTTCCCGGTTAGCGTTTATTTGCATCGCTGAATTATAATTTATCTCAGGTGTGCATGAAGCTAAAACATCCTCAACGTTCTTTACATCGAAACAAACAATGTTCTGGTGGCGGAGGTGAACTCTCGCCACTCCTTCCCTCTCTAAAATGTGTACACTGTCCCCACTCCTGTCCAGCTAGGATATCATTAACTCCATTCACCAATGCTTTGCCACATCGACGCTAAGCTAATATTTAGCCAATGATACAGACTCACCAAGTACTAACTGCCTTGGAGATAACAGCAGATAGGGCCGCTCAATAGCGCAAAACCACTACTGCCCTATAGTAACCTTGAACTACCGGCGGTGGACAGAAACAAGCCCAGAGTTGGATACGGTTACCGTGTGTGAGGACTTGTTTTCTTATTAATCATTAGACCACATGAGAGCAGAGGCCCACAGTGGGAAGAGGCTCCGGCACAGCAACATGAGGACATGCTGAAACCTGTACACTGTTGGTACGCTCAACTGGTCGGGCTGGTGCACGCAGTCCCCAAGCATCCTAGGAGGCGGCCTCACAACAACGCCTGGTTAGCAAATATTAGCAGAGGAAAGTGGGCTTTGTTTTTTGTTTTCAAAAAAGAAATTGGAGAAGGTGTATATTGAATTTATGTTGTCATAATTGAATAAACAAAGACCCAATTCACTGTCTGAAGTTCTGAAGCTAAATTAGGTCCATGTCACTTCATTAATCCAATTGTGTCTAGGGCTGAGCCTCAAATTTGATTATTCATATATTTGTAACATTCATTAGGTAGGTATTCTAATCTCAATTCAGTATTGAAATGATTTGTTTTAGTTTTTTTAAGTACAAAATGTAAACGCAAAAATATAAATGTCTTTAGAAAGTCTTTTGCAAATGCAGGTAGAAAGCTAGGATACATTTCGTCCGAATATCCCGGTGAAAAAAAATTCATGGCACTAGACGCTTCACGTCAACACTGGAGTTGAGCAAACGGTAGTAATCATCAGAGTGGCCAAATATTGGATGACTTGGCTAGATGATGAGTTTTTCAGAAGGATATTCAAATATTATTTGAATATTCAAGTAGCACCACGATTGCTGTGGTCCAGTTTGAGGAGACACAAGCCATTCACCACCCATCTTGTATTTAGCAGCTATTTCAATGTTCAAACAAGACCAAAACACACCAAGCTCTACCTTCCAACAACAAGGTGTTAAACATTGTGTTAACATGAATAAAGCAGGTAGCAATGTTTTTCTTTTGATGGCGATCCGTTGCCCACAATAGCGTGTTCTATTTATCACCGGGTAAATAGCACTAGTCCACGCGTGAAATTTATTCAAAACGTCGCACAATGTTCAAACCACCTTGGCTTTTGATAATTGGAAGTAGGCCTACTCTCATACATTAGAAACCGTTTGTTCTGAAACTTTAAGGCTGTATTGAAGCTATGCCGTGACTAGGGCTGCACGATATGAGCAAAAAATGATATCCCGATATTTTTTGGCTGAATGGCGATATACGATATATATATCTCCATATTTTCTATAGAGTGGGTTAGATGTTTTTTTTCTAAGTCAAAAGCCACATGTGAGATGTTGCAAGCACTTTTATTAAAACATAGGTCAGTATGACTGCAACATGTGATTTTGTATCGTTATTTTCAACAGAATTGAATGAACATGTTAAAAAAAGGGACGTTTTTCACCTTCTTCACAAAATAATCACCTATGCAAAACATTATAAAGCTGTAGGTTACACACATTAGCTACCAATAAGAGCATTGGCTTCGTCGCATTGTCCTGTGTACTACGGTGAGGGTTTCAGTGCGCCGTAACTTTAATCCCCCGCCCCCTCCCTTCTCCGTTCCATTTGGGAACATGTTTGGTTTCATTTCGCTTGTTTCGTATATTTTAATTAATTAATTAAGAGCGTCACCAGAGGGCGCCCCCAACACATATGCCGAGCGCCGGCCCTGGTTTCGGGGCAGAAGAAACTGTCGCGGCCGGTGATGCAGCAGCACAGCCACGGAGTATTACGCATTCCTTATACTGCACTTTGTACCGCTGCTGTAAATGGTGGAACAGATTTGTCGTGCTTCCACTTTTAGTCGCAACGGTTTTGCTACACTCTCTACAGATGACCTGCAGCTGCTGCTCATCTGTTTTTTTTTAAACCCAAACTATTTCCACATTATGGAGCCGTTGTTTCTCCTCTTTGAAACAATTTCGTCTACCGCCGCCGTCTCGTTTTCTTTACGGGTATCATCCATGCTTGTTGTGAGGGGGCGGCGGGGGCGGGAATGAGGCGTCTTTGCACACGCACGTTCGGAAAGACAGAGTGGGAGGGGGAGGGGTCGTGCTCACAGTCTCCAAGGCAAGCGCTGTAGACGCTTGAGGGGGAAACTGACCATTTTAACGCATATCGATATAAACGATATTGTCAAATCTTGTATCCCCGTGGAAATTATATCGATATATCGTACATAGCCGATATATCCTGCAGCCCTAGCCGTGACCAGGTCCAACTCGAACTGATGAGTGGAGCCAAAAGCCCCTTACGTAATCTTGTTGTTTTGGATATTTTGGAAAAAACACATTTCTTTCACCGATTGCACCACTTTAAAAACAAAGGAATAACCGGTTAATGGCCTGCGACGTCCAATGCCCAAAGAAAAGTTCAAAGCAAAATATGTAAAGACACAAGTATATGATAAATATGTCCACAGATAAGACACATGAACCATGACACAAGTACAGCTTTGAAGAAGCCTGGGGTGCTTTCAGAAGGGAGTGGTGCTTTACCCTGCTGGCCGTGGGGGAGCATTGCAGGTTCGCAAAGTCCCAGTCGTCGTTCTCCGTTACAGGGCGGAGCACGGCAATTTATTTTATTTCATTATCTGAACCACTGGGTGAGTGCCAGTTGAATTCCAGATAGCGTACCCAAAGTACCGGAAATTAAGTTATCTTTATGACCTGGAGTTTTTAGCTTGGCTTATTTTGAATGACCAGCATCACACATCTATCGTTAACAAAATGGTATGGGGGGGGCAAGAAAAATAAATATTTCATTCTTCTTCATTCACGTGTGGTTGTTTGGCTACCTGTATTTACTTTGCATCTCAGGACAGGACCGAGTTAGGCTTAAACCCAGCCCACCACGTAGACAGGTGGGCTGTTACTGTGGCAAAAGCAGACACGCACCCGGCCAATATGAGAGTGGATGCTGGTTGATAGCATGTCAGGAAAATTAACAGAGCGGAAACCGTCACAACCCATCCCCCCACAGAGTGCACGGTGGTTTGTGTGCATGCAGCGTGTACGTGACTGCTGTAATGGCCTGTTATTAATTCACATCAGGACCAAGGCAGACTGTCTACCACCCACCCACCCACCCACCCACCCACCCACCCACCCACCCACCCACCCACCCACCCACCCACCCACCCACCCACACACACACACACACACACACACACACACACACACACACACACACACACACACACACACACACACACACACACACACACACACACACAGTGTGCTGTAAAGCCACTGGCCAATTAAAACACTGCATCTCCTTTACCATGCTAGTGTGTGGCTGTCTTACACACTCATCGGAAGCGCCACGAGGACCTGTGTGTGTGGGCGTGTGGATGCAGGGTTCTGATGCTCTGACGTTCTGTTCTTGGAGGCTATCCCCAGCGGTTTCCCCCGTATAGGTCTGGCTCATACCCTGGACTGTAAATAGCCTGCCCATGTCCGAAATGCCCTTCATGTTCGGCACTGTAATTACCACGACCGAACCGCCCATTTCAAAGTACGCTCTAAAGCACCCCACGTCTAGAAACATGTAGTGGAGTCATTTCAGGGGAGACAGCCAGGCAGGTATCTCTCGCCGTCCCTGAAGCGTGAGATGAAAGCAGGTCTACTGTAGCCACTAATTAAGAGGGCTAATTCTGGCTACAGTACGGCAGGGGAGATGGAGGGACCGCTTGTTTGATCTTATGTCTGGTTGTACTTTGAGGAGGAATAAGGAAACACCCTGAAACCAGGGCTGGGTCAAAATGGAAACCCTACCGTGGTTATGATGGCCCTCGTTTTGTGGCACACTCCTTTTTCCACATTAAGTGCATCCCTCTCCCTCGCTGTTCCTGTTCAGCCACCATGAACATTGACCCCAGCACTCTCCGTGCACCACCACTCTACAAAAAAATATCCCTCAGCCAAAGAGACTACCCCAAGATGACGTCCTAAACTGGTTCCAATACACTGTACTCATCTGACCCCGTCACGCCCTGAGGTAAGTTTCATTGAATATCTCAAAAAGCACTTTCATGTATGAAATCATACATTCTGTCCTCAGTTTATCATACCAAAACATAGCTGCTATCGGTAAATACTTGTTATTTGTAAACTATTGACGATTGCATACTGCTCCTGTTCAAGATCGACCGGTACACAAACAAACAACCCGCACACGGTACAACATGTTCCAAGTATACAGGGCCTTCACGTGCACACTTCACGTGCACACGCGTCCAAGCCCTCTCCTAACATTGACCATGAAATGCTTCCCATTAGTATCTCTATGATACTATGATGAGCGGTGATGACAGCCGTGATGAGTGATGGCATTGGCGGGCCACAAGCAGTGATGTCAGAAGTGACTCCTGACACCCGGGGACCCGTCTCCCTCCCTCTTCGCTTGAACCCCCCCTACAATAATAAGCACCTCATAATGATTATATCTATAAACATTGGCCACTGGTCTGTATGTTTAGTTCATGGGTTCCGACAACACGTTGACTACGGGGTCATGATGAGGTTTAGATGGCAATCTAACCTTCACCCAATGATCACAAAGGTCGGGTCAGCGATAAACACCCAAGTTATCATTAAACCTAAGGTAACAAGAGGTAGGTGAACACAGACATTTATTTTACAGCACTGCATTGTATTTGTACAAGGACATCCGTGGAGCCAATAGGAAGAGTAAGTAAAAGAACGCAAACACATAATCACATTCAGCAGCACAAACAATGCCCAGGACCTGATAAAACCTAAGATGAGCAGGCCTTTTCACCTCTTACTGGGCATTAGAATAATAAAATGGAGCCAAAATATCTGTGTTGGCTGTAACACAATGGACTTAATACGGGTAAAAGTGCGTGAGTGAATAAAAAGAAGCACGCAAATAAAGGTGAGGAAAATACCCTTTTAAGGGCTGTATTCTCCAAACTATCCTCAGCTGCTCTTTCAACACATTGACCGCGTTGTTTAAGGGCACCTTTGAATAAAGCTGAAAATGTTGTTCTTGAATGGAATTCTTTCCAGAGAGAAAAAGAAAAAGATTGATCAGGGCCTTAATACAGAACAGCAATGGCTTGAATGCCGTTGCTCGGCCATCATATCTTAAACTTCGCATTGAGGGTATGTCAAAATAAAATATATATGCCAATATGGTTCAAAGCACGCTGAATTATAGACAAGGACAATGCAAATGTAGGTCTTTTTGATGTCTCTGCAAAAACCAAGTTACGTAATGGCAGGGCACCTATTGTAGAGCAGGAATGAGGTTAATAATAACACAGACAGATTGAGAGTGACCAAACGAGAGAATGACTGTGAGAGACACTAATGGGACTCTCTGGCTGTGACTGAGTGAATGGGGATGAACTGATGAAGGTTATTATGGTGGTCTGAAAGGTTACAAACTGTACAGGCTGTGAACGTCAGCAATTTGATTAATTTTGTCCCCAGTGTTTTTTTTTCCATTTTAGTTAGTCTCTGTGCAACAGGTGTATTGCTCATCTCTCAAAATCTCTCAACAGCTTTCCCTACAGACCTACAGTCTCTGCTCAACAACCAGCTGTGGTTTTCTTGTCAAACAATATAGTAAAACAGCATTTCGTAGAATAATCGCGGCTTTAGGCTGTAGTCCACAATTCCACCAGGCAAATCCTTCATCCTTCAAATGTGCATCAAAATAACCTATGATGAAAAATAATTACAACAATTATTACAATATTGGCCCGCGGTAATAAAGCGTATAAATCGTCCACTCAACTTCCTTCTGAAACCCAGTTACGGAATTGGCGTTTAAATTGTGACAATTATACAATAATGAACCATGCTTCATTGAATAATCGCAAGAAAATCCAATAGACTTATTTTGTTTACTCTGCTGAGTTTAACTCTCAGGTTGGTTAACAATAACAAGAGAATTTTGTGTTTACCATATCCAACAATATTAGTATAGCTACCGTTCAAAGTAAACATATGACCTCACCCTAGTCAAACAAGTTTAATTAATGCATGGCACTCATTCCTGGGCCCCGCCCTTAAAGTCAACATGGAATTGAAACTAGCTTTCTCTATCATCGTTTTTTCTATCAAACAACAGCTTTGACTGCGCCCAGGCCTTGTCCGGCCCCAACATCCTGTTTAACTTTGAAATGTGTCATATTCATGCTGCAAGCAGGCCATTTCACTCTGCCTTTAAAAATAAGAACTGAGAGTGGACCAGACCTCCCAATGACCTGCACACCGCTTGGTAGTACTCCAGCAGACATCGCCAGCTCACCACTGTCAATCAAGCCAACCACTGACTAAAATAGACGCAAGACCTGGAAAATGCATTTACCGTGATAACATTTTCCGATGCAATTCAACTATTTCAGCCGAGTGGACGGATGCATCAACCGTTCATTGAATCCCTGCAAAGTTCTTTGTTATTCATGGGGGCCATAACATATTTCGGACTTAGACGTTTTTTTCTTTCTTGTACTCTATGATACTTTCATCTTCACTAGGGGATAAAACAAATATAAATAAACAGGAACAAATCACGAACACTACGAAGTGTTGGCACTGAATTATTTTAATTGCCTTCTGTGCCAGGACACAAACTTCAGTATGATTCTTAGTTACAGAAGGTTGTGTCAGTTACATTCTTTTTTTTACTTTTCACAGTCTCCTTCATAGTCAAATTGTAAGAATAATACCGGCATGTGTGATTATGGATACATTTTTTAATCAACCAGCACAGATCGAAAACAGTGTTAGCAAAGCAAACTACCATCCACAGATCTTTTAACCATCAGAAATAGAAGCCGAGCATGTCTATCACCGCGGGGATGGCTTCGTGATTGTGATTAGGTCGTTTGGATTGTCTCTAATCGACATGGATCAGAGCTGGATCATCTGACTAGGAGTGGAACCTCAGTCCATTGTCTTAAAGAGGTAATTTGATAGATGCATCACAGGCCAACTCGAAGGATCGAATGCATGTAATGCAATCGGGCTGACCCAGCCACCTCTGCTCCTCTTCACTTGCTTTCACTGATGTTATCAAATGCTTGTTATCTTGCCCCACGTTTAGAGACCATTACAAATGTATAGTCAAACAAGCCATGTGGTCGTCTGGTTACCCAGAAGCCCATTAAGTTCCCTGTTGAACGGAGTAGGGGTGGCACTCAGGGCTCGCTTATGCCTTCCCTTAAATAAATGAAGGCGTAATTTGGTTAATGAAATGTGGGGATGTTTTTGCATCATGATCAAATCTAACATGTGTGTATAGCATAATATATGTTGGTTTTTGTTTCCCATTCACACTGCAGAAAAACCAACACCAAAATAATCACATTTTGAATGGACATGATGACCCAACTGAGTATGCCTAAATAACACGCTTAGGTCCATGAATGTGAAACCTCGTCATGTTTTTAGTCACTCTTCTGCTGCTTTCCTAGAAGAACCCATCTGATTGGTTGAGGGAGCTAAATGGAAAAAGAGATCCCAGATCAAACAGGTAGAAGCATGTGATTGCTCAACAACTACTAGATACACAATGAATAAACATGAATCAGGGCTTTGCTCCCTCAGGATCCAGCTCATTAAATAACACTTTCCAGGGCTCATCAAAGAGGGCCACCGTGCGTCCTAATATCTCCCTCAATGGAGCTGCATAATAGTTTGCATAGGAGGAGCCGCTGAACCCCACTGGCAACAAATAGGTTGTTAATTTGTTAATTATTCTTGATTTATTCCTCTGGATGGCGCTTTACAATGTCCTGAAAAAGGAAACATCTTGAATGACTGATTTCCTTATTGTATTCAATTAGCATTTGTTTGCTAAAAATAAACCAAATAATGCGCTGGCTTCTCGTGAGTTACAGAATTGATTATATGAATATATTACTTGTTTTAAAACCTTTGTATAGCCTTGCCTCCAATTAATAATAATATATACTATATTATTAAGGGGCTTTTAATTATTTTTTTTAATTACTTGGTTAGATTCCTGTATTTATAGACTGAAAGTATTGCAATATCAAAAAATAGGTTTCCTATACATCGATGATGGTGTGATAACTCTTAAAATCGTATACAATCTGATGTTTCCCTTTTCAGGGTGACTAAGCTTCTGTCAATCCGATGAACTTAGGCAACACAACAGGTCATATGGTTAGAGGTCGTGTTTTTCATCCATGGTTTACCCTAATGTCCCTTTTGATGGCTAGAGTTGAGTTTCAAAGTCTGGACTCCAGGCTGTTCATGAAGGAGTTGGGTAGTGTGTGGTTGCCGTTATGGCCAGAGCTTTCCAAAAGATTGCAGTCTCCACACCAATGGAACAAACTTTTAGAGAATTGTTAAGAACATGTTGTTGTGTGTGAGGTTAAGATTACGATTGTGTACTTGCAAGAATGTCCAAACAATTTTCCGGGAAACTATGACATGAAAATTAGTTTTTCATATGCCACTGATGTGCCACTGATGTTGCACGCTGAAAAAATCTCAGGCCTGGATGGCTGGAATGTACATTAAATACATAATTGCAACAAATAAAAAAGCCAATATTTTCAACATTCAAGCTATGCTTAATATAAACAATCAATACGCCCCTAGTGGCAACAATGGGACCAAGAAAGACAAATACAGGCTGAATTAAGAGTTGGCCTTGATGTGGAAAGCACTAAGCCAGCTCCCTTCTGCTGGCTCAGAGTGTGTAAAGTGGAATAGCAGAACGTGTCACAGTAAATGGACACTTTGTTTACTCTATTGAACATATTTATTGAGACTCTGAAGAACGACCATTCACACAGACTCCATGATAATCTCGCAGGTACATGGCCGTGAAGCTAAACTCACATCTACGTTAAGGTCACTTAACAAATTAAAGTCAGAGATGTGTGTGTGTGTGTGTGTGTGTGTGTGTGCCTGTTTTAGAGATAAAACAACTACAAGAATAGCACTTGGTTGAGTCATTAGTTTGGATATAGGGGATTGAGCAGTGGAGTCGGGGTTCTGTGTAGTTTTCTGTTTAGACATTTGGCATCGTGTTCAACAGAAAGTCACAAGAACACTTTGAAAATGATTGTGCATTCAACTGAGCAAAGACAACCTGATGCCTAATCCAATCCTTTCAGTGCGAAATATTTATCATCAGAGGAATCAACCGAGCTTTCAGTCTGTGAAGTATCGAAATCCAACCATCTGACAACCAAAATGCACAAATGAATAAATTGTTGGTTTAGGTAGTTCCATTTGGGCATTCTAAATAAAGAAAATAAAGGAAGAGGCAAAATGCAAAAGAAGTCATGGCTGGTACAAGAATCAGTTATCTTTGCATTTTCCGATTATAATGACGTTAAATTGGTATTAGCCCCTTGAAGGCATGATCGGAGCATCCCGAGATCCCAGCTAAACGGTTGTAATTCCTCTAGGCAACGCAAAAGATGCTCGCTGAAAGAACCGTTAATCCGTTTCAAAGCGGAACCCCAGGTTCATCCACTTAATCCCAACAAGCAGCTGTGCTTAACATCTGGCCGTCTCCAAGGCGGTTTCTACAACAACAAAAACAGCACTAATGTGGTTCGTGTACAGAAATACGCGGAAAATGGACAGGAAGCGAGAGCAAGAGAGCAAGAGTGAAAAAAAAACGTGGAGCCTACTCATTAGAACATTACTTTTCTCGCAGAAAGAGAATGTCCCTTTTGGCAAAAGACCTGTTCTGGGACTTTGCCCATCTCCCATTATTCTGCAGCCAGCTGTCCCTAGAAAACCCAAGGCGCTGGCTCTGTTTAAACTCAAATACATTTTGACACACCCTGTAAGCTGCACATCTCCGCTCTGTCAAAGCCATTCAGTGCTCCCACGTAGGCCCATTCTGCCTCCTGCTATCCAAACACACTGAATCACCCGCTAGGAGAGAGGAGTACAGGCGTGGGTAGTCCTCACCTAACCAACGTCTGTGGTCCCCAGGAAGAGCGGAGGATACGCATTTAAAAATAAACCAACTGGAGGTACATGTTTAGTCAATGAACTACCAGTGGAGACATGCCCTATTTATCTTCCGCCTGCTTTCTTTACTAAATGAGGCCATCCCTTTTCTATCTTGGGGTGTCGGTTACGAGGCCCAAGGATCTGAAGGAGCGTTTGCTAAATAACACTCAATATGGTGGTATGCCAGGGTGCTGAAGTCCTGCAGTTTGTTTTGACACAATGAATGAACCTTCCTGATATCATCAGAGATTACCAAATGTGCAAAGTAGAGCACTTCTGCCAAGGCCAAATACAAGAAGGCCCACTTCAATACCAGATATAAAATGGCCTTTTCCAATAGGCATCTTCCAAGGAACTAACATTTCAGGGGGAAGCTAGTCAAAGTAGACCTCAGAGATTCTGAAGCAGCCATTGGAAATGTCATAGCGTTAACCATTTTATTTGCGTGTCGAAAAGATAATCGAGCCCATGCAAAGTGCCATATATTCAGCTAATTCCCCAATAGTACCGCTTGAAAGCCATCAATAAAAGTCGTTCCTGTGGGACAGCACCGCCAATTTACATCAAGGCATAAAATTCTTTGCATTAGGTAGCGGTCCTAGTATCTAATTAAATGTATGCTGCGATCAGTGCGATGCCTACCAGGTGAATGACTCTCCATGCGAGTGTCAACATAGCAGTCCGGGATAAATGGTCGCTCTGTGTTTTTAGTCATGCAGCTAGAACAGAGGGGGACAGGTGAGAGCTCAACTTACCTTTCACCTGAGCCACGGTAGGCACAGCATCCAAAAGCCTCTGTCGAAGCCGCCCGTCTCACCTGGAGAGAGAGAGATTCACGTTTACTCGTACAGAATACAATACGATGGTCCAAATTAATCCACATACCACAGGATAATGGTATCTCTGATATATTGGCAATGTGTGTGTAAGATAATTCCATCCCTGCAAATTCCCTCCATGTCCAATGTCAATAAGCCATGAGAAAAAATAAATAATTTGGAAGTCTGACGATAAATTAATTACCTTGCCGAACAATCAAAAACCCATCACAATAACCGACGCTCCAAACAACCGTTCTTGGCAGCGAGCCCCTCGGCTATATAGATAGACACAGACTCCTGGGTGTCTGCCCCTCCCCTCTCTAGTCACACCACCAGGGGCCGCGACGAGGAGGGAGGGCCTCCGTCTGGCTACTGTCGTCAGGGAACCCCACCTAGGGGCTCGGCGCCCTCCCCCTGGAGCCACACCGAGAGGCTGTTTACGTGGCCTCACACGCGCGCACTCTCCACCCCAGCACCAGGCCGCTGATCCAAAAGAGTACCGCTGCCACAGACCCACAGCGGCTCCTCAGCGGCACTTTGTTCCGACACCAGAGAGTATAGTAGTCTACGCCGAGAGAGCAGTGTTTTCAGTCAATACCTTTATGGTTTAGAATGTCACCTTGGGCAACTCGCGGCTGCACACACACAGACACACAGTTGTGTTAAGTCACTTTTTCTTGTGCGCTAAAGACCAGTGTCAAATTTCCTTCATATTACACACTAAGGAAGAGTTAAACAGAACTAGGGTGTGGTTAAACATAGGAGGGATCAGACGCTATTGATATTTAGGATTTGCTAAACCTGTGTAGCTAAGTATGCCTAATTGCATAAACGCTTAGCGCTTGGGATCATTATCGTTCATGTTTTGTGTTGTCAATCACAGAATTAAGTTAACTATGTAGATTTGATGTTGTTGAGTAGAAACAAGCGGCATGACGTGTCTTCTGAACCTTTACTAGCGTTTCCATGACGGAGAAATGCTATGTGTCAACATAAAGTAGCCTGAGAAGCTTGTCCAAACACCAGACAAGGAGGAAGTGTTCAGGCAAGAGCAGTGACAAGGCTTGAAGCAGGGAATAAGTCTCTTCCTTTAAATCCCACTGCAGTCCCGAGGAGAAAGGCCTAGAGTACATCTAACCTAAATAAGAAGTGAACTGAAAGAGAATCCCTGATCTGACAGTCCTTAGAAGCGGGCAGAGAATCAGATAGAGTGAGGGATCAGGCATGAAACAGAAGCAAAAGAGATTATTAAAACGTTAAAGTGAAAGAAGAAATACAATACAGTCAATTAAGCATCAGCAAAGTCTTTAAGCAGGTCTGATCAGGAGACATTTTTTTGGAGTGGGAGAATGGGCCAGCATGCAAACAGCAGGAGAAATAAGAGTAAAGGTCTAAAACGTAATGATTGACCAAAATGTAATAAAGCAGTGTTTCCCTCAAATGAGGCTACGATCCTGGCTGACTGCAGGTCCAGCAATTTGAGAGCCCATTAGGAAATGAAGGGCTGGTCAAGGCAGATCATTGTAGTCATGGGACTAGGAACAAACTACGTCATATTCTGGGTCAACATGTTTTACCATATTATTAGCCTAGATATTAGCTTCAAAATTAACATACATTGAAGCTGCTGTAGATTTGATTTGAGATTCGAGAGTTATAAAGAATGAGCAGAAAAAATAAATAAGAAAAAATAAATAAAAAATAATTCAGGATTTTGAAACTAAACAGCACAAGAAAGTCTGCTCATTCTCTGATCCCTACATTGCTCTGCCGTTGAGGAGTGGTGCCATCCCTCGCCCCAGATTGACACGGCAAAATGGATTTCCCGACCCAATAAGGGAAGAATGCACTGACGTTTTGTTGAAATGTCTTCTCAATAACCATTAGTAGTCATATCATGAATATTTTCCCTTTCTCATGAAAGAAATGAAATTCCTGTTTCTTAAGTCTCCATTTCCTTTTTCGATCAGCTATGATGCATATAAAAAAACCGTCTTAGATCATTTGAGTTGTCTCTTGGCTGTCCATATTATGATTGGGTTATTCAAATTTTAGGGCTAAACCAGATTTTTCTGTTTATGATGAAGTGAATAGCAACAGTATTGTCAACATTCGCATGTTTACTTTGTTGCAGTTAATGACCATATATCACCATGCTTGAGTCTTTGACTTTAAAACTAAAACAAAACCCCAAAAATACCCCACAGTTTACCAGACATGTTTAAGCCATTACTAATTAATAGGGATGCACCGAAAATTCTGCCACCGAAAATGTTTGGCCGATATTGGCCCAAAACATAATTTTCGGTTTCGGCACGCTTCACAGCTGCCAAATATCGAAAGAAGTAAAAAAAAACACTTTAAAATGAAACCTTCCAGGTCACATGACCGGCACCAATTCTATCTAGCGGAAACACTGGACTAAATACACTCTCAGAAATAGGGCACTGCCCAAGTTAAAAGCCGTTGTACCGCTAAAGTTACAGGAGGATTATTCATTTGCTGTGTGTTCAGCCCTCCCCCCCCCCTTTTTTTTTTTTTTTTTTCAAGCAGTTGTTAATGCACTTTTTTGTTGTGAGCATACAGAATATATGCACGTGAATTTCTTTCAGCAGTCAGTTTAAGGCTCAAAGGCTCAAAGAAGGCCAAATATAAATATTTTGTTTTACTAATTTATTTCAAGTTATATTTTTCTTATATTCTTGCTATAAGGTCTGCAGGAATGTTAGAAAATGTTCAGTATTAAATAAATCTTTTTAAATTGCGGATTTGTAATTCATTTTTTTTATTGAAAAGCAAGACAAAAAAGTTTATAAGGGAAATTAAGCAAAATGAATGAAAAACAGCAAAAGCCACATTCAGTATTCGGTTTCGGCTTTCAGCCAACTGTTTCAGTATATTCGGTTTCGGCCTAGAATTTTCATTTCGATGCATCCCTACTAATTAATGAGGTAGATTGAGGTCCACAGCTGAATCAACCTAGGCAAAATGCGAGAACTTATCCAAGCCACAAATAACCAGATACTAAAACAGCTCAACGCAGACATTGCCCTGATTACGGTACTCCTTTGACTTCTGAAGGAACACAGGCCTTTAAAGTCAAGTATCTCATCAGCCATCTCCTCCACCTCCATGTTCCACATCCCCATCGACGATCTTTAAAAACCCTTGGCTTGATGGAATCACTTTAGCAGCTCCCAGGGGGGGGGTAGCACGTAGCATCGTTCAAGTTGGTTGCCAGCAATAGACATTTGAAAGGAGGTTTATGCAAGGCAGTGGGGCTAGTGCTATTTTTCGAACCCCAACCCTTGAACATGATTTGTAAAAAAAAAAAATAGGCTTGTTCAGCTTGGTCAGGTACTACTAGCAGCAATTTATGAAATACTAGTTATAAAGTCGCCACATGTTAAGTTTGTTTCATCATCTTCACATCATAAAGCAGATGTCGCTGCATTTTTGACTTTGAGCGGACTACACTCAGAATCACTGATGAGAAGTGTACCTATGCTGTAGGTATTTACTCTAAGGTAACATTCTCCTTCACGTCACATTTATTTGACAAAGGTAGAATTGGATAAGAAAGAAAATATTTGACAGGTCAATGCTGAGGAAAAACGGAACATCTGGTTTCGTTCCAAGGCCATCAACCAACAGAGAAGCTGCACTAAAGCCTGTGACTAAATGTGAGCAAACAACAAATAACATAAGATGTTAATTTAAAAAAACAGTTATTTTTGTTTTGGCTAACATCTACAATGCCTAGAGAGTGTATTTTCCAATGACACGTGGATGCAATCTGAGCCCATTATCCAGCTTACAAACCAAGAAGAACACATTGGGAGCAGGCATGGTATTGCATAATATAAAGCATACCTTTGATGTACCTGTACACCTGTGTCAATAGGCTAGCCTACTAATGGGCCATGTGCCAGCATAATAATGCATGCTAGCTACCGTGCTAAGAAAAAGCTAGCAGACCTATGCCATTGTGCCCTTTAAATTCAGGAGAATTTGGGAAATTACCGGAATTTGTAAAATGCAGAATTTTCGTAACACTAACCTGTTGACTGTTTGGAATTTATGAAATAAACATAAACTGGAAAACTGGTTTGCTTGAATTATCGTCTGCCGGTCAAAGTATATCTGAGAGTCATCAGGGTTTGGAAATACGCCCACAAAAAGGATTCTGGAGATAAACTTCCCAATCAGCAAACCAACCCGTTATGGCTGTGTTATGGCTATGGCTGATGGATATGGCCAAAATCTATCGGACCTCAAACTTTTTTGGGTCTACACACAATAATTATTACGATTGCAGTCCAATAATCTGTTAACAATATAAAGGCCATATAACTAACTATCCTTCAACTGCCAAGAATGCAAATTTGATTGTAACAGACGTTGAAACATGCAGATTCTGACTCTCAGTATGTTGCACAGGGTAATACTCGGTGAGAAGGACGAACAGGTTTGTTCTATTCTGTCTAACGGTGTATAAGAGACAGGTCTCAAAGCGAGGCAGCAGCACTTCTCTCTACAGAGCCACCATTTGGTCCATATTTTTACACAATGGTCAAATAACAAAGCATTGAGCCCAAATATTGTCTAACTATAAGGCAACCAAACAGGATAGGAATGGCTCCAACTAGCTCTGAAACAGTAAAAAGCAGGTAAAAAATAAACAAGTGTACAAAATAAAGAGTACACATTGAGATTTGGACCATGTATTAATTGTTGTAACTACTTGCTTCCCTAGCCTGCAGGTCAGTCACTAACATAGCCCGTTTCATTGTCCTTGAAATTATTTTGCTGAATCAGTGACCGATACTGTAAATATACATATCACTAACCTCTCAAAATGTATCATTAAATAAGTTTGAGAAATTTAGCAGGTGACACATGCATTATAATTAATTTAAAATGTAAAATTGGAAGTCAAGCAAAGCATCAAATTCTCTTCTTCAGCAATTTCCTCAACATTTAATTTCTTCTAGCAACCCAAGGGGGAAAATGCAAACTCCAAACTGAAGGTGCCAGCTTGAATCCTTTAAACCTGCTGCTCATTGTGAGAAAGTACCTCTTGTACCACCAAAGAAGTCCTGACCGACAACATTGCTGTCATAAGAGTGCGTTACCACATGACCAGAGCACCGTTCACAAGGCCGCTTAAACACATCACACACACACACACACGAGAGACAGAAAATAAGCAACCACAGGAGAGAATATAAACTGCAAACAGTGATACTAATACTAATGAATAGTGTTATCAGAATACATCAACAAATAACGACAAAGTTCTATACGTTATATTTCTGTTTGCACAGACAGTAGTCAGGTGCCATGTCCCTGTGAATGTGTGATGTAGAAACTGTCACCACACTGCAACCTGAGGTTTTGATGTGAGCTAGCTGTCAAAGGGGACCACAACCTTCCACAAACATTGACACCACACACTAGACGGCAGTGGTCAAAGCACTACCGGAATATTTGAATGTTTTAATATCCAAAAATGAACAATTATTAATGCAGTCATCCCATATTCTTCCATTCTGATGATGGCTGCCATTACCTCAACTAAAGCATTGACGTGTTCTCTGACGTTAAGTGTCCTTAAATATAAGATTTAATCACTGGGATGTTCTGACGAAATGTCACCTAGCCTTCTTCCCACAGTCACTGAACATGAAGTTAAAAAAAACAATATTTTTGTATTTACATTTATTCGTAAAGACAGTGTTGAAATTGAAATTCGGATTCCTTCCTACCGAAAAAAAATCAAGATATTTGAATATTCGGGCTCAGACTTTAACACAACCTCCACCAACACCGCTAAACAGCCTTTTTAAGAAATGAAGAAAACATGACAAGGGAAGTGCTTAGTAACTACTTAGCCTTGATTAAATCGATGTTTGTCGCGGCACCATAATTATCAGGCAGGGCCTAATAATAGTCTAATGATACACTGTTACATCCAACAATTTGAAACCCTACAATACACTGGTTTCTATGATGGCCTTGTGGGGATAAAATCGAATGGTGAAGCAATAGAGATTCAGTCTACCAGAGCTCAAGAATTTTTCATAAAGCCTGTTTAATACAGTATACAATGAAATACATTAATGTTCTTCACCATTTTGCCTCGACCGAATTAACAGATTTTTACAAGGCAATCTCAAAGCCTCTTTGTCTAAATAGCATTAGCAGCACATTCAGGTTTCCGAGATAAAACTCAAATATGATATATTCGATGATATGTACCAGTACTGTGTTTATTACTAAACACTCAAAACAAAAAGGCCATGGGTGAAATTGGTCCCACCTACACAAGTGGCAGTCCCTTTGTTAGGTTTGAAGTGAGAGTGAGAGTGGGATATCTATTGCATAGGCAAAAGTGTAAAAGGTTTTCTTCGAACTGTTGCAGCATAAAACTGTGGGTCTACCACCCCAGAGGGGTTCTATAAATACACAATGGCTATGGACACCTGGCTCAGAGAAACGTGACAGGGGTCAGAGGTGAGAGGTCAGAGAGAAAGACAAGCTGACTTACTAACAGGCCTACATACCGACGTACATCACCCTTCGTGTAAAGTAGAAACAAACAGGCTGCATTTCATCTGGGGGAAGCCTGGGTACAATAACAGAAGGTTCTGGTCTGTTGGTCAATTTGCACTAGTTCGACCAAATTCTCAAACAACTTCATAAAAAATGCTGACATGGTTTAAAAGACTATAACCCTTATAAGACAGGTGGTCAAAAACCCTGAGTTTTCACACTTTGAACTCGCCAAAGTAAAGGATGCCTGCTAGTCTACCGACTGAACATTAACTCGCCTACAAACTTTACATTTTCTACACGTGTGTCCGAATTGGTTTAAATACGATAAGAAAAAAGTGTGTTTCCATTCTTTCATGTTTAACGCCTCATAGGTTTGGAGTATGACCATGTCCGACATGGCACCTTGGCACGTAGCACAGCCTCATCTATTGGGACCCATTATAATAACCACAGAGCCAAACCTGGGATCAACCCTTCCAACGTGCCGTCTTTCTACTAAAGCCCGACCGATATATCGGCAGGCCGATATTATCGGCCGATAGTAGGCATTTTTCAAACTATTCGGTATCGGCATTTATAATGGCCGATAAAAAAAAGAAAATAAAAAAAAAGTTTGTAACGCCCAAACCCGCTGAATCAGGCAGAGTTAGGCAGAGTGAATGTCGGAGATCGACGGAGATCATCTGTGTTATTCATGCGTGTTCATGGTAAGTTGACAACTGTCACGAGACATACATTGCTTGAATAACAATTAAAAGAACATCCCCATCAATTCTCTAAAGTCGATAAGCATGACTTAATTCATGACTACCATGTCCAGTTTTGTTGTTGTTACGTGTTAGCTGAGAGTGAAAAGGATTTAAAGGATAACTACAAATAAACAATGTTAGGGAAATGTGTTTGTTTTGTTGATGTTTCTGGATTTTTTTTTAATATATATATATATATATATCGGCCGATATATCGGCATATCGGATTTTTAAATCACAAAATATTCGTATTGGTATCGGCCTTAAAAATTCTATATCGGTCGGGCTCTACTTTCTACAACGCAGCACCTCCCAGCCTCTGCTCGGCGCTCCATGGCTCATCTGGTGTGACCCGCTTCACGCTGAAGCGGGTCACACCAGCTTCAACGGTACCGAACCTGACTCGGACCATGAGTGGGTCGATTCAGTAAATCCAGACAAAACATGCAGGTTTTTAATTTGCTTTTTTTTCTCCTATCGACCAATAGATTGGTCGTAGGGTGTTTCCCACAGACCAAGGACCAATGTGTAGTGCGCGAGGGGGGGGGGGGGGTGGCAGCGCAGGCACAGCACGGCGACGCGGCCGTCAGTGAGTGTGCATGTAACTCCGCGTTTACACGCGGACACATCTGATTCGCATAGATGTGGAAGAACAGCTCAATTGGAATAGAAAAGTATCATATATATACGCCTCAATCGGTTCGGAATACAATTCTATGCGGAATAGAATAGGTGGTGTAGTCCGCTACAAATACTTACTCCGATTAGTTTGGGGTTTCCAAATCGCGTTATTGAAAAAAAAATTTTTTTTTTTTTTTCTTACAATTAAAAAAAAAAAAAAAAAAAAAAAGCCAGAATCAATTCGTGGCGCTCGATGTTGATTCTGTGGCGCCGCGCCACACAATGGTCTATGTATGGGAAACACTGGTAGAATTACAGCAGACCACGTTTTCTTTGGTTGACGACAGTCCTACATAATATAGCATTTTAAAAATGACAATACAAATATCAAAAAAGCCTAAAACATAAATGACGTGTGTATATAAGGACCAATCTGATTCAGGTACTCTGTATTCCTTTGACTTATTAACCATACCAGTCGCATTAACTCGGAGAAGGAAAAAATAATACAATTATATTGATACCATTGGTATCTCCAAAACCTATATTTTGTCTCTCATCCCTGAGCACTGCACTCTGTGCCAGTAGGAGTGTGTTGTCTGAGGTCAGAAAGAGAAAGAGACAAAGACAGCATCCTACCCAGTAGCCTGAGGAGCACAGGAGCATAGCCGCGGCAGGCAGCACTGGGCCATATATCAAAGCCCTGGAGGGAGACACTCCCTTAGTGAAGATCACAGTCCGTCCTACTGCCGTGCTGCTACTATACTGTCATTTCAGGAAACACATAACCAGTCATAAAGCTGGTTCAAGGAAGATAAGGGAACTCGATTTTACACATTTGTACCACTATGTCAGGAGGACGAGCCCTTAAACACTACGTCTTATAGACGAGTTTATATGAAAGGTTTTTTGCAGGGCATCACTTTCTGATATGCATGCGTTTATTAGAAATACCTGTGGCCTCGCAGAAGAGATTCACCAATACAAACTCCATAATTCCAGATCTTGACATTCATGTTCAACGTGACCTTGATCACAATGCTTGTCATATAATAATCACGTATTCTGCATTAGAAATCATCAGACATGCTTTTGGTATCAGATTCTGCATTCAGACTGCTAAACAGAAGACACCTGTTGGTCACTTGCTGGTAAAGTAAATTATAGTCCTCTATAATCTTGGACTTTCCACATTCACTAAGACACTTATTCCTTCCATGAAAAGCCACAAGTCTACTTGATAGGCTTAAGGGCCAATGCTATTAAATGGCATGGTCAGATATGTGCAACTTAAAGGCCAAAGCTTTGTATTGGATTAGAGTGCCACATCAGGCACTGGGTCAATACTATACCGTCTTATAACAATGACCTTAAGACATGAATGCATTTATCAGACATTACAATAGTCCATATGAAAGATGGTAAATAGGTCTATAAACATAACTTTGAATGCAATCATTTCCAAAAACAAACAAGATTGTATCATCATTCGGGGTTATATATAAGTACACCATTTCATAATGAAGTTGGTCCAACCTGACTAGTACATTTCGACTGATGAATCGCCTCATGAAGATACCTACAAGGGATTTGGATTGTTCATTCAACAAATAGGTTTTCAACAGTAGCTAAGTAATGTACGTTAAAAGAAGTACAAGTAAGCGTGCTTATCATCAACCACTGCTGGTTGTTCATAAGAGGTTACACCCAGAATTAGGATACAGCTGTTGCACATATAACTTGGCCTATACTGCGTGATTATGCAGGTTATAGTGGTTGAATATTTATTACAACCACCCACCACATTAGAGTTCAAGTGTCATCAACACATAACTACTATGACAATACAATAAACTGCATTCAAATCGCATAACCAATGTTTTTTCAGAGCTTAGTACGGATTATTACGTGGTAACTGTTTGTAAACCCATACTGTAATACGTTTGTGGCAAGTCTCATCCATCCTACCTAGCATTCCAAGATTGCTAAAGCCGTATACCAAGCTTTACCAGACACGATCCGTACTTTCCTGTGCCATGGAACCTTTATGTTGAAATTCGTTAATATGCTAACAAGTGACAGGCAATGAAACACCGCATGGGGCATCCGTTCCGCTAACTTGCTAACGTCGTTCCAAGGCGTTCTCATCTCACGAAGGAACGCCTGGAAGGGGATGCTCCAAACTAGCGTTACTGGCGAGAAAGAGGGCGGGACCTTCATCTAAATCGGCGACTGAGCGGGAGGGACTTTCAATAGAGGATATCCGTTTTAGTTGCAAGTTTAGGATATTGCCCCGTCAAATATATCGTTAAAACCCCAAAAATATTTTCCTTTCTTTTTTTGTTATTCATTTTCATGTTATAATTATTCTTTCTCCAAATACTGTTCACTGGCGTACTTAGCTCATCGAAGTATGAGACGGGAAATTGCGTTGCAGTGGACCGGGATAACGCTACAATTCAGCATCCTCTCTCAGCCTACTAACTTGCTATCGTGGAAGACTTTAGCTTGTCAGGTACTAGCGACCCCAGTGACCGCATAACGAGTAAGGTAGATCAATTATCTTTTCATAAACACTGGGCTGAAAATAGAGATGTCTGTATGTTGTTTATTTGTCAAATTCAGCAATGGGCTAGACCTCACAAAAGAAGAAATTACATAATGCTATTTAGACGTTGCTAACCGACGTAAGCTAGCACGTAGTTTTAGCACAAAAGCAACTAACGGTAATATTCTCTCAAAATAGCTATTCTGTTTTCCCGATGCCGCCGATTAACAATCATATCAATAACATAACACAGACTTACTTTTTGTCGTGATCGGTCGTGCACATGAAGCTGTTTAAGACCTATTTTCCACGTAGCAATCCAGAATCCGCTACTCTCTACGACAGCTTCGTTGCCGTGGCTCTCTGGATACTGGATAGCTCGACTGGCAGCCAGTCGGCAGAGGAGTCGACCAGTCAACGTACGGTGTGATGCAGACGTCTGGACGGAGGAGCAGTCAAGTTGGAATGGGTTCCTAGAGGTTTTGGCGCCTCCAGTGTCAACAGTTTGTCACAACTGTTTGAGGTTTACTACAAAATCACCATCTACTCTTTTAATTCCTACTTAATGGGGCTCGCAATTCTTCTTAAAGCCCTGTAAATCATAGGGCCCGCCCTTCCCATTCATTCAATGATCTTCAGTTTCAACTGACATCAATCCTCTGACGCTGTCAACAAATAATAATATATAAACAAACATTATTGACCTGTATGCCAATCCACACAACAAAGTAATCAATTATGTGAATATTGTTGCCTGGTCATTTGATTAACCACCCTCTGTTTTATCAGTGTTTGAAGCTATATAATATTTTTCTTATGTGCAATGTGGAATATACGTTCAAAGCTATTATATGAATGCATCATTGTGACTGGCAGGCCAGCAGAATTCATTATTACTGCAAAAATATTTGAAGCAGTATCTGTCTGTCTGTTCCTGGCAAATTAGGCCTTTTTAAAACTGCAGCATGTCTTCTCAACTGCTAGGTCTAAGATTCAGAAATGACTTCTATTATTTATTGATTCTTTGAGGGTGCACTTATCTGTCCATAACAGTCAGACTGGTTGAATAATGCAGAGGTGTTCCACATGGCTCCTGCAGAAAGCCATCTATTCCTGACACAGTTGTATTCCTGTCTTCGATCCCCCATTTTCTTGATGGAAATTAAACACTTTTTACATCATGGTTTTGTTACCCGGGTCATGGGGTTTAAGACACACGCAGCCATTTGGTGTGAGTTATAAATTAGTTTTTCCATCACAATGATTTGCATGTTTTTTGCAATTACTGATACATCTTAAACCATCCATAATCAATTTCACATAAAATAAAAGATATAATAAGCGTTGGTAAAAATTATATAGAAAGTGTGTAGTGCGTACAATAGCATACATTTTTCTTAGACAAATGGTGATGCATCACAAAAGAATGATTGCTTTATTACGGGTTAAATTGTCCCTAAACATAATTCAGTAGATTGAAATAGTAAATAACTCAACTTTGGTTTTCCATTGCTCAACGGATCTTCCAAAACATAACTAGCACATTATCCAACATTGTACAACAACACACAAATAGGCCTTAAAACAGGACAGTTTAGAAGATAAGCAATGGCTGACGCTTACAGCCGGACCGCCTCATGGAAAACCCTGTTCTTTAGGAGCTGAAAATAGAAGTTTGGGATCCTCCTGGGGGTTTCATTCCTGCAGCATTCGCACGAATGGATACAGTAGATAAGATATGCAGCAGGAAGTGACATTACGTCATTATTCTCTTACGTATGTATGTACAGTACAGAGCAAAGGGGACTAACATAATGCGGAAAGGACCCCTTGGTCCCAAATACAGTAGGCTTGACATACGTAGACTCTGTATGGCTGCATTGCTTCAGTACCTGAGTTGTGTTTTAAGACCAACCATAAAGACAAGGGCGGTGTCAAAATATTGTAACTACATTTCCAATAAATCAACCAAAAGTGACCTGGGCTTTCTCTTCCACTCACAAGCATTTTAACATTTAGACGCTTAACCTTTGATGCCATGTTGTTTCATTTAGTCAGCGTCCTCCCTCTTCCTCACAATATCTTAATCGGCGTGGAAAATAAGGCACCTATTATATACACATTAGTCTATTTCTATGGGTTCGCTATCCTTGTGAGGGGGAGAAAAAGTCACATATTTTTGAGTGCACACAAATTTAGCCCAGCTATAATCCTTCAAGGTATAGTAGAGTAGTTAATATTTTCATAAATGATCTCTTTCAACACTTTCATTACAAAATATTGACACGTCATATATAAAAAAGGTTGTACAGTAGCAGAAATGCATCCAGTGCAAGCTCAGCAAATAACATTAAAATACACAAATACGTTATCATTTTCAAGGGAGATTACGTTTCCTACTAAAAATGATAAAAGTGTGCCACCTATTGGTTGTAGGAGGGTAGAAAGTGCAAAAAAGAGTGAATGTGACTTTCTATAGCAAGCCAACGTTCCTGGTTATTATCATTGTGGTAATATCAGTAATATTCACATTCAAGGTCTAAATCTAAGCTATAAAAAATGAAAATAAAACAAACAAACCGATACATCTTCCACAAACTATTACTAGACGAAACATAAAGATAAAAAATATATAAAAAGCATAAAAGACCTATCCGAAATAAAAAGATAACCATATTATATCATCATAATAAAATCAACATGTACAGTGTTTTCATCGACAACAGACAAATTACATTAAAAAAATTATAAAAAAAAGCTGCATATAAAAATAAATTAAAATGTCTATCTTAGAAGAGTGCAGAAGAGTGAGAACCGCTTCCAAGATCTATGCATTGTGGTATTTATTTGGTAAAAATTTCCTTGGTTCTATATTTTCATAAAGGCACATAGCATCAGTGTTCTGGTAGATCAGATCCACGTTTGTTCCAGTTCTGGATCTGATGATGTCCAACGCACACTGGTTCAAGAATACATACTGATCCTGTGGCATCAATGAACACTGAATCAGTCAACAATAACGTTTCTATTAAAGGAGACATTGAGTAAAATGTGTCTTGGTTTGCAGCGACCTACCTCTGTTTGAACCATTAGCGTTCTGTGCATTCGCAAGTCATGGATGGTGCCGTACACATCAACGATACTCTCCCTCTCAATCTGGAAGATCAGCCTGTCGATGGCGATGAAGGTGCCCGTGCGACCAACACCGGCACTGGGAGAAGAGACAGAAAGTCAAAGTGACAGTCTTGAGGATACTTTTGGGTAACGCATTCCTGGCATTTATAGTTGTCATTTTGCCATAGCGATGCGGTTGATTGAGCAGAGCGTTGTTCCATACGCTCTGCTCACGGAGCTTCCCAATGTCAGAGTGGTGCGACACACGACAAATCGCCGCGGGAACCCTGCTATTAATTAGGATTACCGCACTTTTGTGTATAATAATAATAATAATAATTGATTGAATTTATATAGCGCTTTTCTAGACACTCAAAGACGCTTTACCTCACTAACCACCACCAGTGTGTAGCACCCACTGGGGTGACGCACGGCAGCCAATCTGCGCCAGAACGCTCACCACACCACACTCACCAGCTTGAGGTGGAGAGTGAGGGAATTAATGAGTCAGCCAATTATACAGGAGGAAGATTAGGGGGCCAGATTGAATGAGCCTGGTTGGGCCAGGACACCGGGGAAACCCCTACTCTTTGCGTTAAGTGCCCTGGGATCTTTTATGACCTCAGTGAGTCAGGACCTCGGTTTTACGTCTCCTCCGAAGGACGGCGCCTTCCACAGCACAGTGTCCCCGTCACGACACAGGGGCATTGTCACATTCCGCAGCACAGTGTCCCCGTCACTGCACTGGGGCGTCGGGATTGATGAGTGAAGGGGCCAGAGGGAAGAGTGCCACATATTGGCCACCACCCGACACCACTTACAGCACCTGGTATTCCCAGGCGGTCTCCCATCCAAGTACTAACCAGGCCCGACCCAGCTCAGATGAGATCGGACGTGACCATGGTGGCAAGGCTGTATGTGTTTGTGTGACATTACCTGCAGTGCACGACAGTGGGGGAGTTTGCAGAGTACTGGTCCATGTGCTCTCTGACCAGGTGTCTGAAGTTGATGAGCAGTTCAGTGCTCTCTGGAACGCCGTGATCCGGCCAGGCCGTGAAGTGGAAGTGCCGCACAGAGCGAGTCTCAGCCGTTTTAACCTGCCAGGGTAACACAACCACACACACACACACACACACACACACACACACACACACACACACACACACACACACACACACACACACACACACACACACACACAAAGACAAATACAGATGCATGCAGAGACACATGCAGAGTCAGAAACACATATATACAGAGACAGCCTAGATACATACAAACGTATACAGTTATTGTTTTCATGAATTTAGTCACAACACGGATCAGATTAGCAAGTACGTTGTTAGAGCGAATTATGATGAGGAATTAGTATTCCCCACCCGTTGAGATAGGTTTCATCTTACATTTTTTATGTCAAATTCCCTGATAGTCCAGTCTTCAAGCGTAATTTCCGATGTCATTGTCACAGTGTTGTTCCCAAAGTGCTTGGAGTCCTCAGGCCAGTATTTCTCACATTTCACCTATGAGGAGAATCAGCAGAAAGGACCATTATTACACGTGTGTGTGTGTGTGTGTGTGTGTGTGTGTGTGTGTGTGTGTGTGTGTGTGTGTGTGTGTGTGTGTGTGTGTGTGTGTGTGTGTGTGTGTGTGTGTGTGTGTGTGTGTGTGTTGTGTGTGTGAGTGTATCTGTGTATGTATGTATGTTTGTATGTATATGTGTGTGTGTGTGTGTACTGACCCGTCCCTGCTAGTTACATTGTGCGTGTGTGTGTATGTGCGTGCGTGCGCGCGTCCGTGCACTGACCCGTCCCTGCTCGTTACAGCGCGTCAGCATGACCAGCGTCTGGATGTTCTTCTCCCAGACCATCCTCCAGAACTCGTTGACGGTGCCGGGCAGTGGACCCTGCGCTCCGATGTACTCCTTCTTGGAGTTGTAACCCTGTTTGTGGTTTTCCAAATAAACATGGCTTAAAAACGCATCATCATATTTCACCCTCTGTTTGTTACAAGGTGACCAGAAGACGAACTACAAGTGTACAGCTACTCTTTAACATGCCTTATGTTTTCAGCAGCAGTCTTAACATTACGAGTGGCCGTGTGATGATGTAGAGAGTTAAAAGAAAAGAAGTAGGCATGGAGATGGTTTAGAAGAGAGTGAGTACGCACCGGCATGTAGCTAGCATTGATGTAGTCGTCAAACTGAGTCCCCTGAATAGAGAGTTTCACCCTAGACGAGTCATCTAAGAGGAATGAATGAATTGATAGAAATGAGAATCAGAAATAGATCTGTCGTATAAAGGTCGTTCTTTCAAGTGTTTATATTAGGTATATTACTCTGTCATTCTGCAAAATGTTCATTGTTTCCAAAACAGTTATGATGATTGTTATATCGAGATGATCATTATTTGGAGTCTCGTTTATGTCCGAGGGTAAATTAACAAAGTATGATGAGGTATTAGAAGACGTGAGGTGGCGAGCACAGTTTGACTTGACGAAATATTACTTCTGGCCCAGAAGTCGGGTCCAGACTTCAAGTTAGTTTTGGCAGCAGAGCATCGGGTTCAACCTACAGGGCAGTACGTTGTTGTAGCGGTTCTTGGTCTTGTTTTCCAGTGCCAAAGCACTATTCCTCGACTGGGCGGTGCCTACAGGCTTCAGGTCCTTGGAGTCAGACAGAAACATACACACATGTATACTCACAAGTGCCAACGCTGTGGTTTCATATATGATATGCACATATGTTCTATTTATGCTTGTTTAGCAGGGTAAACGAAGCCTAGGCCTTAAGTGTGCTTGGTTCATGCTTGTAGGTAAAATGCTAAATGCGTTGCCATGACGGCAGTAGTTCGCAGCCACAATAAGATTGTATTTTTTTTAGAGCTGTCAGTTAAACGCGTTATTAACGGCGTTAACACAAACCAAATTGAACGGCGTTAAAATTTTTATCTCACGCAAATAACGCAATTATTTTGGCTCAAAACAAAGAAGCAGTAGCCTGAATGCTATGTTCAAATGACATTTGTTCAAAGCAGTCGTTTAATTGCACTATAGGCTCTTTTTTTGCATCATCCTGTTTTGATCAGTATATGCCAATGTTGTTATCAATAAAAAATCATTTGCACAAGGCAAGCCAATGCACTTCACCATGTTGATAAGAGAATTAAAATGAGAAGAATTATGGGACAAAAAAATCGTGAGTTAACTATGAAATTAATGCGATTAATCACGATTAAATATTTTAATCGCTTGACAGCTCTAGTTTTTTTTACATAAATAACATTCAGTTATTTAAAGCCTGGTGACTTACATCAAACTCCTCGGCGAAGCCACAGTTAGAGTCTGCCTTCTGCTTTCTGTAATAGGCCTCGTAGTCCACCACGTGCACAGAGATGTTTCTGTTCAGGACCAGAGATCAGACAACACCCTTAATTTCACTGCTCCTGCGCTCATAGCCCATGTAGAGGACTTCACTCATTCAAATACAAATGGCTCTCCTGATTGTGTTTTTGGCATATGTAGGAGGAATGGTTGGTACTCACACTTTCTGCCTACTGTTGGGGAAGAAGAAAGGGCCATGAATGATTGATATTGAAATACATACGATTATAGTTGGATAAAGGAAGATAAAAGAGGAAAACCTCACCTAATTGAATTGATCTGGATGTCCGAACATTCTTTCCTATTCATTCTATTAAAAGCAGAGCAGTCAAAGATTAGAATTGTTTGGTCTCGGGGTCTCGTTCATATAATCGATTCTCTAAGGGAATAGTGAGCATACTTCTTCCAATAGATGATGAAGCCAATGATGATGATGAAGAGGACACAAAAGACTCCCAGGGAGGCCCCAATCGCCGTGCCGATGACGACTTTAGAGATGAAGGAGACCAAAGGACAAAGGGTTTCACACGGTTTCACTGCGTTTCTGGCTCAGTACATGGGATGGATAAAGGCTGCGCTGGCTGGGATAAGACAAACCTGGGTCCAGAGGTGTTTGAATAGATCCAGGATAGAAGGTAGTTATTGTGACAAGAGAGTACTTGGAATCCACAAAATTACCGTCGGTCGACTCATTCAGCTGGGTAAATAACACGATAGCGTACCTGCGGTAAAACCAGAATCATTAACTTATTCATCAGGCTCAGCTCGGTAAGGTGAAATGTAAAAAAGGTTTATATTTATTCTTGAGATAGAGATATATGTTGTACAAGCTATTATACCAAGAATTTCCCCCTAAGAAGGGATGAATAAAGGATAACAAAACAAAAAACTAATTATAACTAGGATACCTAAACTCCTAGTTAATATATCCATACCGATATTTGTGATTGGCTCTCAGTGCACCATTGGTATATCCTCTCCAAGCTTCACCGGTCCCAATTTCCACAGGCAGATTTCGGCTGATTTCTCTTTTAAATCTTGAGCGATCTCCACTCTCAACTTTTTTCACTGTCGCCAGGTATGTGGTTGCTTTGCCTGCACTCCAGTTTTCATAGGTTTGGTTCAAGAACTGTTTGAGTTCAGATGAATCCATGTCTAAAGAGGAGTAGTCAAATAAAATACACCTTATGAATATACACTTTAATATAGCAATTGTGCTTGGCACTTGTTTCTATGAACATATTTACTGTGTCGATAGCGATATATCATTGTTTGTCTATTTTTTTCTGCCAAATATACTTATTGTATAAATATATATATATATATATATATATATATATATATATATATATATATATATATTTATTATATATATATATATATATATATATATAGTGTCTGCTAAATGCCCTCAATGTGAATGTTATGCCATTGGATCTCAAACGTTTTATTTTCCGGTCTGGAGAAATAAAGTGGGCCTTTCCACTTTATTTAGCTAGTTTCCACTAGCTTCTTTTGGCCGTGCCCCTTGTTTCTGCCCCTATGTGGTTCCTATGTGTCCACCCCCTAACCATAGCAATCTGAATGCGCCGCACAACCAGTTTACCCGGAAGACGTAATGGCATTTACGACTTTGTAGTTAACATTGAACTACACATCTGATCTACTAAGACCAACAATTACATCATCTATCGGTGTAACGTCTGACATTAAAGTTCAGTGCACTAGCCTGTGCATACCATAGACAATATAAGATGATAAGTCAAAACCCACCGTTGAGGCTGTCGGTCAGGAGCACCCCGTAATATCTTATTGGGCCGTTGGTGGAGTCTAGCATCTGGGGCTCAATGTTTACGGTAAACCTGTCATGGGCATTCACAGTCGCTTGCACTAATGATGCATAGTTCGAGGGGATGAAAGGGTCTTGAAAAAAAAGAGAAAATATTACATACCATTGATTAACAAGCCAAGATTAAATATTTGTGCACCTATCATTCAACTCAATAAATAGTTTAAAAGAGGCTCTTGGTAAGTAGCTGCAATTTGTATCAGATGTTGTGGCATCTGGAGATATTAGTGAGTGAAATGCTCTGTAAAAAATAAGCTCTCTCCCGCTCCAAATAGTAATGCCAATAAAACATATAACTAAAGGTGCAGATCCTACCTGTGATGCCAGTGGTGCAGCTTCGAGATTCGAGTTCGCTGGGGCTTCCACAGCTCTGCGTCTGCATGGTCACCTGGTATTCTGTGTAGTGCGTCAAGTTGCTGATCGTGTATTCACAGTCAGGGCTGCAACTTTCAGGGTTCGTTGTGATGGTAATTGGCTTATTGTCGTTTTGCCGATGGCCTATTCTAAAGTCAGAGCTACTGCCGTTTGGTCGGCTCCAAACCAAGACGATTTTTGCAATTTTTTCATTCGGACTTGAACATTTGAGGTTTTGCACGGAGCTGGCCTCTACAACACCAGAACAGAGATGGAGATGAATGAGTACTTGTGTGTCGTTTCCTGTGGATCCTAAAGAGGAAAGCTCAGCGCGACACAAGCAACTCTAAGGACGGCATCATTAACACTGAATATTATGCTAAATTTACCGTAAAACCATGACTCACCCACTTAGTTTATTTGGTGTATTATCATTTACTTACCCACTATTTAATATATGCATAAACTGACAGACAGTATTCAATTACCCTGTTTTTTGAGTATGAAACAATCATTATCTTTTTGAAAAGGGCAAAAGAGGCTGAATGGGTGAAATATTGCTTGGTTTGAGTGTTCTGACTGTGACTGACATTAACTGCATATTGTATAAATAAGTTTAGGTTTCAGAATAATGAAATGATAAGTATCACTTATGCTTGAAACAAACACAAAATACAGACTTTAATCGACATACTTGTGCATTTGGAAAGATCCACGGCATCAGATCGAGTGCCATCCGAAGTCACTGTGGTCACACTGTAATTGTAGGGGCTGCCAGGATCCAGCTGATACACGTCTAGTTTCTCCTGCTGTGTTTCTTTTTCCATTGGTTCACCAGACCATGCTACCAAGTAGCTATAGCTTGCTTTGTAACCGACAGGCCTGGCCCATGTAAGCTGGGTTGCCTCTTCTTCTGTGCTGGCGTTGAGGGATTGGACTTTCTCTGGTTCTAATCAATTCAGAAAAAAACAGCCATATCACTTGCCAATTTTGAGTGTGCTTGATATCATGTCATTGCGTGCATGGATTGAAATCCTTACTTGTGGTACTGGAGATCGAAATACTGCAGCTTTGAAGGCGCAATGGCCCCTCTGTAGCTACGGAAAAGTTGTAGGGTGTTCCGGAGTTCAAGTGTGAAAATGTATAATTGGGGCTATTGGTGAAATTCGATTTGGCTTGGTTGGATTGGACATAAGTCACCACATAGAGCCAAGAGTCTGCTTTGAACTGGGCGTGCTGCCATCGGATCACAATGGAGCTGGTGCTTTTTGTCAAGGATTCAATCTTTTCTGGTGGGTTCGGAACTGGATAAAAAAATAAGTTGCATCGAAGCTGATTTAAAGTAATCATGACATTGAATAAATGAAGACACAAACAACACATGCATGCATCTGCAAAGCCATCAAGTATTCTCACTTACAAGTGGCATTGGTGAACACCCTGGAGGTGGTGTTGAACGGGCCACTGCTGGTAATCACCATGGCCGAATACTCTCTCCCGGGACAGAGGTTGTCAAACAGGTAGGATAGGGGATCTGAGGGGGACAGCCTCCTACTTTCGGTTTGGTCACTGCTGTTCAGGTAGACATAATAGTTCTCCACATTCCCTGCAGGAGCTGCCCACGACACCAGGATGGTGTCGTTGAGGCCCTGGTTGAGGACACGGTTGGACACGGTGGGGAGGACCTGCTCTGGTTCTGTGTGAGGCGGAGGCAGCACAGAGAGAGATCACACCCAGATTGGGTAAAACTGGATAAAAACGTTCAGTCATATGCCATTTATAAGCCTCAAGGTAGTTAACTAATCACTAACAACACATTCCTTTATAAGCCTTAATTAATGATGAACTTATCATTAACAAAGAATAATACACATTTGGAGGTGATTATTAGGTGCACCTTTAAGGGGATCAGGTGTGATGTTGATTAGCAAATGCAAGCCATGTCAAAACCGAACCTCTGGGATATCCCTAGTGGGAGTGTCTGCCCAAATGTTGGAGGGATCAGCATAACCACTTGTCCAGTGGACAGGCTGGTAGGCGAATGTATCCAATAGTACTTATTGATCATCTACAAATCCATATTGCCGTTTTGTTAATGAGGAGTAAAGGCTAACAAAATAGGGTCCCATCTCATTTGGTAAACAGCCACGTTAGGCATGAGACGTATCATGGGACATAAACTAGCCCTCCTGGCTAACTTTGACACATTTACTGAAATGTTGTTATGTGTTTCCATCCCTGTCAAACAAACCAATATGAATATATAATAAACAATATAATATCACAACATAACGATATAATAAACCCAAATAAAATTTGGTTTCCTTGAAAATGTGTCTGCAATATGTATATATTTTCGTAAAAAAAAGAACCGAATGGGAATAGGTACAGTTGGCGATGGAAAAAGGGGCGGGACGGCACCTACTGGTGTATTGATGAGTGCACCTGGCTTCCCCTTCGATGCCTGCCTCAGAGATGGTCAGAACGCAAAACCGGCATTGGGTTCCTGGCGAAAGCTCTGCATTCTCTGCCTGTTCGTCTACAACCGTAACATTACGGGAGGCGCAGCCACTCGCTTCGATCCTGTATTTGTAGGTGTCCCGATACTGCCGTGGCTTCCCCCAGCTCAGGCCAATGGCGGTTGTGTTCTGGGTGTTAGCATTTATGGCGCCCACAGCATGGGGCTCTGCAGACACAAGGACACAATGTTTGAAGGTGCGCTAATGACGTCCCATTTGAATTCCCCATCTATCCTTTTTTACATAAACGTGACATATTATCAGTGTACACAAATGTCCTGAAAATTACATATGACACAGAAAAAAAAAAAAAGCTTTGCATTACGAACTATACAGTATCGATTTAGACATGGAGGAACATACGTGTATAGCAGGGCGTTGTTCCGGGGTAAAGAGTCTGGGTACCGTCCCCTGTTTGCGTGGTAACAGTGCAAGTATAGTTGCCCCCGGAAACAAGACCGGAGATATTGTGCGGGCTTTCGGAAGCTTTGTCATCAGAAGAGTTGGAGACGTGCACCAAGTAGAAGTAGCCAGATTGGTTTTCGTGCTGAGACCACGTCAAGACCAAAGAACTGGGAGCAATTCCAGTCTGTGTTAAATTACTTACAGGATACGGTCCTGCAAACATTTAAAAATGTTAAAGAATGTAAAGTATATATAGCCTGATTATATCATATGATTTGTTTGGATGACAATGGATGGTGTTCCTTAAAGGGGACTTATTATACCACCAGGTGTGAGGGTGATTAGCCTTACAAGCCGTTTCGAAAATCTGCCAAATATGACATCACTAGTGGGCGTGTCCACCTAGATCTGTGCTGGATAGATCTATCTACCAGCCTACCCAGTGGACTGAAGTAAACATTGCTCATCTATCCAGCACAGATCTAGGTGGACACACCCACTAGTGATGTCATATTAGGCAGATTTTCGAAACGGCTTGTAAGGCTAATCACACTCACACCTGGTGGTATAATAAGTCCCCTTTAATAGTCAACATAAGTTAAAGAAATATTGTTACACGTGTGCACGATACATTTATTTATCTGCTCTGAATAATACATACGCATGCAATATTGCGCGTGATTGGAGCTCCATATTGATGGAGTTGTCTTTCATTCATCTGTATCATTTGATTAAAAGTTAAAGTAATGATCAATTGTAGGCCTACTCTTTAAATCTCACTCTCTGACTCTGCAACGACTTGTTTGCAGGTTCACTTACTGGTAGAATTTGATGTCGACACCATTTCGCTCTGTAAGCCTAGTGGGCCAACTGTAACCACAGTGATGTTATACAGTGTCCCTGACTTGAGGTCCTCCAGAAGAAACCAGCTGTTTTCCGTGGACTTGGTTCGGTTCAGATAGGACACCGAGAAGTTGTATTGACCAGGCTTCTCGTCTGTAGGTGAAGACCAACTCACGTTGATGGAGTCAGTAGTCTGGGACTCTACTGTCAAAGGACCAGGAGGGTTTGGAACTGTACAAAACGAGATATAAAGAAGAAAACAAAAATATAATCCATGTTTTCAGAAATGCGTTGCGGGACAACCTCCGAACGGAACCTCACACGAGGGGGTTCATTGAAAATAAATCCAGGTATGACAAAATGCGAAGGGAAAACAAATTAATCATGTTGATTGTACGTTTACTCGAATACACCTATTTAGACTCCCAGTTTATTGACTTAAGAGTTCACAGGATTACAATAGGAAGCTAAAAGGGAACACATAATAGATACACACGTATAAAGTCAGTTCAGACATGAAACCTTAAGCATATGAAAATATTGCCCAAACTTTAGGTCCTTCAATTGTGGTAGCAGAACTGAGACTTAATAGCTAATATCAAATATGGAAAAAATGAACTCACAAGTTGCATTGTCAGTGGCAGAGCACTCAGAGCCCGGTCCGCTTATTGCGCATACACGGATATGGTACAGTGTCCCTGGATTCAGCTTCTCAAACAAGACTTGAAGCGTTGTGTTGCTTAGATGGGACTGGAGTTGGTCCATTTGGCCATCTCCGGTCAGCTGCACAGAGTAATAATCCACCTGGCCACTTGCAGCTTTCCAGGTTACGGACATATTTGTAGTAGTTCCCACGGCTACAATATAAGACACTGTACCCGGATCTGTTATAATGAAGTAAGAACAATAAATATAGCAAATTAAGAGGGTGAATGTAAGCAAAATAACAAACAACTGTATCAACATAAATATATATGTAGTTACATGAGCAGACAAAGCATGGCTGTGTAGACCATCATATTATTATCATAAAAACGCAGATAACAAAAAAATGAAAATACAAAAACATGTAAAAACGTTCTAGAATGATGGTAAACAAGACAATAATAATCACACCTGCTACCTCCAAAACAAACACCATGACAATTGTTCCAGGAGAGCAAGTTGATGCACACACTATGCAGATGGCATGAAACTTGTTCAATAAGAGGTTGGAGAAGAGGCTCATCTGTCTAATGGCATTTGGTAAGGTCTATGCAGATGCCCATAGTTGGTTGGCCATTAGCTAAATATCTTGCAAGAGACCTAATGTGGTGCATTATCCACATAATAAAGAAAAAGCAAGCTTCAGGGACATACTTGTGTGACTAAAGGTGGTTGCTGTATGGATGCGACTTTTTGTACAACCATTAACACCTGAATGGTGTAGTTTACTCCAGGAGTAAGACTAGTGACTGTGTAGTTCTCGGGGAAGATTGTTCGTTGGAGATCAAAATCCCCATCTCTGAGGACAGTGACTTGATAGGAGTAGTCTGACTTATGGTCATCCTGCCTGAGCCAGGTCAAACGGACAGCAGTTGTGTTCACATAAGTAAACGTAAGGTTGGTTACTGCTTTAGGTATTGAAACAGGGTTCGACTTAGATCAGGAGGTAAAGCGGGTTGACGTGTAACCGGGAAGTTGCTAGTTTGATCACAAGTCGCTTTGGATAACGATCCTGAACCAACCTCACATTTTTTTGTCTTAAGGTAAATGGTTTTCACCTGTGTCAGTGATTATGTCCTCCTGTGTTCAATGCATTACACTCTTTTAGTTCCTGCCCCTCTTTCTATTTATTTTTATTTTTCTGTCTGCATGATTCCATGTGATAAAGCTTTGTTTTGCACCTATCCCGAGTCTGATCTCTGCATTCGGTTCACCTCCATGTGCGAGCAATCGAAAATGACAGAATCTGGGACATCCTTTACATGATAAAGATAAAGGAAGCTTCAGAGGCATACTTGTGTAAAAGGTGATGCTCTCCTCCGTGGATTTGACTCCTTGTACATCCGTCGCCACCTGAGAGGTGTAGATTACTCCAGGAGTCAGACCGGTGACGGTGTAGCTCTCGGTGGTGGTGTTCAATTGTTGTATTTTGTTGTCTTTTTCAAGAACAGTGACCCGATAGGAATAGTCGGGTTTATGGTCATCCTGCCTGCGCCAGGTCAAACGGACAGCAGTGGTGTTCACATCAGCAGCAGTAAGGTTGGTGACTGCTTTAGGCACTGCAAAGGAATCCATCAAACTAGATCAGAGCTACATTGGATTTAAAATGATTTGTTTCACATTGTTTACTAAATTACATTTAGTTGAATGCAAAAAAGGTCAAACGGTGAATACAGTGGTAGGAATCCATGCTAAAATTGACTAAAAAGAGGAATAAGAATTCCTCTTTTGGAAATTGATCTTAATGCCTTACTTAAACAAATTAGGAAAAATCCAACCAATTTTCAGTTCTTTATGGTTCTTTCCAGCCTAATAGCTGTTAGTTAGCCTAATGATTGAAAATCAAATGAAAATCAAAACAAGGAATAGGCTAACTGAAAATAGCAATGCCAATCTCTAGGTATGGTGAAGGGTATGTGGTGATGTGGGGCTATTTTAATTCTAAAGGCCTAGGTGACTTCATCAGGATGCATAGTATCCTGGATCAATGAAATAACTGGCTTTTAAATAAATAATCTGCCTGCCTTTATGGGAATTTAGCATAGGGTGTCTATACTTATGCACTCTGTATTTTAATGGAGAACATCTATTTATTAACAATGCATTATTCATTCACAAAGAAAATTGGTGTCCTTATAGGTTGGACTCTACCTAATTTGTTTAATTAAGGCATTAAGATCAATTTCCAAAAGATGATTTTTTATTCCTTTTTTCAGTGAGCTTTAGGACTGGGTGCCTGAACTTTTGCCTACCGCTGTATGACTGAAGCTATGCTAGGAAGGTGAGGGGATGCAGATTTAGGGTTTCCTCAGCAGATAGCATTCAGAAATACTCACTTGTGTAACCGAGTTTGTGTTCCACAGCAGATTCACGCCCTGGCACCACCACTGTGACATTGAAGCAATACCCAGTTCCTGGTTGTAGACCAGTTACAATTGACGTATTTATGTTTAACTGTGGTGGTTCAACTAGGGTTGCTCCTGACATTGTGTAGTTTGTAGTTTGAATCTTGTATCCATAATACGGTTGTTGGTCATCCGGATTTTGCCAGATCAAATTGACAGCAGTGGTGTTCACAATAGCAACGGTTAGGTCGGTGACTGCCCCAGGCACTGGAAGAGAAACCATGAAATAAGATTAGAGCTACATTTGCTAAAACATTTTTTTTTTGTTTATTCAAATACATTAAGATGAATGCAAAAATAAGGGACAGCACCGGGATGCAAGCGGTAGATGTCAATTGGAGAGCAGCAGAAGGAGTTTGCTAGTCAGACCAAGCTGAATCGTAGATTGAGTTTGGTCTGGGGAAGCTGCCTTCATTTACTTCAGCACAAAAGGCGTGATCAACGAGCCTAGTTCAACTGAAATGTATTGCTCTTCTGCAGCACCCTTCTGCAGGGCGAACTTAAATCGCCGGTAGAATGTGCGGAGCTACCCAGTCTAGGAGATGGCTGAACCTGCCCCACGCACACTACAGCCCCCCCCCCCCCCCCCACCGAGATAAACGACTTCCAGCCTGTCCTTGCCAATCCTCACCACTTCCATTGGACTTCCCTCAATCGGCCTCGCTGTGCCCAGACATCGAGCACGCTCGTAGTCTGGGTTGGGGTCAAGGGGTCCCTAGCTGCCACTGCATTTTTTGTGGACCCAGGACGAACAGGCACCAAAGAAGATTGTTTTGCTGCCTGTTCCTTAAAACAGACAGCACACGGGTGCGTCCAAGACTGCTTCAGCAGGTTCATTTTCGCTCCTGAAACCATGATCTTAGTTTTTCCCATGTTGACTCGCAGGCCCTTTTTCTCAATCCCCAACTGCCACTTCTGGCCCTTCACCAGCAGCTCCTCCAGAGAGTCAGCGATGGCCACCATGTCGTCCGCGTACAGCAGCTCCCATGGACAGCCAGTGAGAAACTCCAGAGATAGCACCTCAGCCCAATGATGAAGAGCAGGGGGCTTAGGACAGAACCCTGGTGCACCCCTACTCCCACTCCAAACCCATCACTGTAACCTCCTCAACTCGCACTCTGCTCCTAACGCCGGAGTACATTGACTGTACCACTCGCAACAGCCACTTGTCGATCCCCAGCTTGCGCAATGCCCATCAGATGATGTAGAGGTGCTTGTTGGACCGCAGGTGGTTCTCCTGTAGCTGGCGGACAGTGAAGATCGCGTCAGTGGTCCCACGACCCGGCATGAAGCCAAATTGCATCTCGTTGATCCCCACTCGCTTCCTAATCAGTCCCTCTACTACACGCTTGAGTACAACACCTTGAATACTTGCTCAATAAGCTTCAACCCCCTGTAGTTGCCTCTGTTGAAAGCATCGCCTTTGCCCTTGAATAGACTCATGATGTAACTCTCTTGCCAGTCAGAGGGGATCTTGCCTTCAGAGATGATAGCCTCGATCAGGTCGCGAACATGTGCTGCGCCTGCTTCCCCTGCCGGCTTCAGCATTTCGGCGATGACACCGGACGGTCCAGCTGCTCTGCTGAGGCTCTTCATTGAGATTGACTTAGTGATCATCTCTGGAGTGATCGGCTCACTCGGGCCCTCGTCTGGTGTCTCCTCTGTTAGGTCTTCTGGGCTCCACGAGAATTCGGCGTTGAGCAGGTGCTCATCGTGCTCCTTCCATGCCACTTTCTTGGTCTCCTCATCGATCGACTATTTGCCGGCATCGTTCTTCACTGGCTTCTCCCCCGAGACTTCTCAGTTGTCCCGCCGTGTTTGGTTGGCTAGGCGGAAGATGTCTGCTGACTTGGTGTCAATGTTCTCAAGGGCACCCTTCTGGGCATCACTTATGGCGCTGTAGACTGCATTGTTAGAGATACTCTTGGCTGCAATGCAGGATTCCCGGCATCCCTCCAGCTTTCCATGTCTTGAAGCATCTGCACTTTTCATAGACTACTCTCTCCACGAGGTCGATCCACCACCGCATCTGCTTCCTCCACTGGTGCTTCGAAGAGACGCCACACACCACACGCTCTGTTGACTGCATCAGATTGCCCTTCAGTGAGGACCAGAGCGCAGCCACTGACTTTGGCCGTGCCTCAACGTCTCGTGTTCTAGCTATGAAGGCCTCGAAGAATTCTGTCCAGTCTATGCTGCGATGCACATCCCTCTCCTAGGATGACCTTCACGTTAGACACCTGCTTCCTTGAGGCGCGCCGGTACAGGACATAGTCGATCTGTGTCTCGGCGGCTCCAGATCGATATGTTACCAGGTGTCTGTGCTTCTTCTTGAACCAGGAGTTTCCCACTGCTTTTGGGATCACCTCCCTGCACATGCAGTGACAATGACAGAATGTGGGACATGGTCTACATGAGATAGATAAAATAACCTTTAGGGACATACCTGTGTAACTACTGGTGGTCTCCTCTGTGGATTTGACTCTTTGTACAACCCTTGACACCTGAAAGGTGTAGTTAGTGCAGGGGAAACTGCACTAGTCTACATGATGAAGATAAAGGAAGCTTCAGTGACATACCTGTGTAACTACTGGTGGTCTCCTCTGTGGACTTGACTCCTTGTACAACCGTTGACACCTGAAAGGTGTATTTGACTCCAGGAATCAGACTGGTTACGGTGTAGTTCTCGGTGGTGGTGTTCAATTGTTGTATTTGGGTGTCGTTTTTAAGAACAGTGACTTGATAGGAGTAGCCTGTCTTATAGTCACCCTGCCTGAGCCAGGTCAAACTGACAGCAGTGGTGGTCACATCAGCTACCTTAAGGTCGGTGACTGCTTTAGGCACTGCAAAGGAATCCATCAAACAAGAGTAAAGCTAAATTTGATTTGAAATTAGTTGTTTCACATTGTTTACTAAATTACATTGAGATGAATGCAAAAATAAAGGACACAGTAAATATGACTGGGAATATGCTAAGGTGAGGTAACTATGATGTTGGGGGTCCTCAGCAATTATTATGCTGACACGCTGGCATTTTTACATGGCCAAGCCGGTTCGGTTGCGGCTTGGCACACCCGGCAATTTCACTGTCTTGCCTGTATAAAACAGAGGGGGTAAAATCCCCCTTCTTCACGGTGCCGGCTTTCTTGGTTCACTTGAGAAGGCGGGGCTATGCACAGAGAGTAGACCTCTTTAGAATAGTTTGCATACTCCCCCATTTTTTCATGATTAAAGACACTCGCATACATCAGAATGTAGGCTCTATCCGCGATTAACTATTTACAAGTGCAAAAACGCCAACATATTCTTTATTTTGCTGACCACTTGTTTTTTGTCCTGACAAAAGCCTCCTAAGGAAAGTTCCTCTGCGGCTTTCTCGTAGATAACACCATCTCTCAACGTCTTCGTTTAATGCAACTGCATCACCATCTCTCCCATGATTGTCAGCAACTCGCGGATTTCACCGTATCTCCAGTAAGAACGACTCATGTTGATATCGCTGCATTATATCTGTTGTAGAGACAACACAGCAACACCTCTACCCAAGTCCCGACATACCTGTGTAAATATTATCCATCAATATATATATATATTTTTTTTTTTTCCTAATGTAAATATTTTGTTATACATTGGTAGTCAAGGCGGGGCCCTATTGTTGTTAAGGCGGTCACCTTAACAGTACAGTGCTAGGGGAAACTGCACTAGTCTACATGATGAAGATAAAGGAAGCTTCAGGGACATACCTGTGTAACTACTGGTGGTCTCCTCTGTGGAGTGGACTCCTTGTACAACCGTTGACACCTGAAAGGTGTAGTCTACTCCAGGAATCAGACTGGTTACGGTGTAGTTCTCGGTGGTGGTGTTCAATTGTTGTATTTGGGTGTCGTTTTTAAGAACAGTGACTTGATAGGAGTAGCCTGTCTTATAGTCACCCTGCCTGAGCCAGGTCAAACTGACAGCAGTGGTGGTCACATCAGCAGCAGTAAGGCTGGTGACTGCTTTAGGCACTGCAAAGGAATCCATCAAACTAGATCAGAGCTACATTTGATTTAAAATGAGTTGTCGTTTTACATGGTTTACTTAAATATATTAAGATGAATGCAAAAAAGGTAAAATAGTCAATATGACTGGATATACTGTATGCTAGGAAGGTGAGGGGATGCAGATTTAGGGTTTCCTCAGCAGATAGCATTCAGAAATACTCACTTGTGTAACCGAGTTTGTGTTCCACAGCAGATTCACGCCCTGGCACCACCACTGTGACATTGAAGCAATACCCCGTTCCTGGTAGTAGACCAGTTACAATTGACGTATTTATGTTTAACTGTGGTGGTTCAACTAGGGTTGCTCCTGACATTGTGTAGTTTGTAGTTTGAATCTTGTATTCATAATACGGTTGTTGGTCCTCCGGATTGAACCAGCTCAAACGGACAGCAGTGGTGTTCACATTAGCAAAGGTGAGGTTGGTGACTGCTCCAGGCACTGGAGGAGGAACCATGAAATCAGATTAGAGCTACATTATATTTAAAAAAATGGATATTATTTACTAAAATACAATAAGATGAATGCAAAAATAAGTGACAAGGCAAATATGACTTGGAATATGCTACGTAGAGGTATCAGACACAATGACTGTAAGGATCTTGGGTCTCATTTATAACCGTTGCGTACGCACCAAAACGGGGCTGAAAGTGGCGTACGTGACCTTCCACGCCAAGGTTGTGATCTATAAAAAACTAACTTGACGGGAGAATGTGCGCAGCCCTAAGCAAACTCTGACCCATGCGTACGCAAGGTTTGGGGGAAAAGGAGAATTGGCGAAACAGACGGTGTGTGTGTGGTGAACTGAAGTCAGACAGAAGAAATGTAGAGTGAGAAGAACGATTATGTTTTATCATCAGCCTTCATAAATCTAATTTCAACCCGTATCATGCGTTAAATCTATGTAATCAAAATAATTTAAGTCAACTGCGTTATTTCTCAGTTATAACTCCAGAAACATCTCCTTAGAATTGAAATGAAAATTCAAAATCAAAATTCTCTATATTTAATCCCGTCACTCCATACTGTCAACTGACGGCGCGACTGCATGGAATGAAGCATATGTCCAACATGTGTCAATAACATAATATTTTTTGTGACACTGTAAACACATAATCAAATGTCAATTAAATCCCAAGTGTAGAAAACCAAGCCACATAGGCTACTCCTCATCACAATCGTTATATTTTTGTCCGTTCCTCTTGATGCTTTTCATGAAAAATCAGGCATTAAAAAGGGGTTATGTTCAAGAACATTTTACGTGGGTGATTACAAACTGATTATCCAAGGTGTTCTCGTCAGTCTTATTACCGTAACCCTATAAATACAGCGGTGAGCCCCGTGCGTAATGCTGCACCATGGCAATGCTGGCACTGCTGGAAGACCATGCAAATAGCAGGATTCGGAGGGAGATGGTCTTCAGGGACCATAGCGATTTATTGGTACATAAAAATATGTACCTTTATGTCAGACCAATTATTTTTTAATTCTGGGACTGTGCGCTCCGTGCCACTGACAGAGTTCACTGCTGCAGCAACATGTTGCTACTCACTCTGCTTTTTGTTGTTAGTGATCCCATTCCCGTGTCGGCCGAACAAAACTACTTTTCGGGCCTCATCCTCACCCACAAGTGTCTCCACTTCAACCTCCGTGAAATTTCGCTTTTTTGCTTTTCTCAGTCCTTTTGCCATTCTTTCCGACAAGACATAATACTTCCATCTGAGTCTGTTTTTATATGCAGATCGCATTCATTAGGTCGTTTACATTGACCATTAATGGTTAAAAGGGGCGTGTACAGGGCGGAACGTTAAGCTGATTCAGCTGCGCACACTTGTAGGCAGTCTGTGATTTATTAGGCAAAGATTGCTTAGAGGCGTGCGTTTGCATGGTTTTATAAGTCTGAATATTTTTTGGCTTTACTTGTCGTTAGTGTGATGGTCATCACCTGCGTTAATTGGTATATCTGTTCACCTGTGTTCCATGTATTTAGGTCAAGCAGTTCCTGCCCGTTTTATGGTTCCTTATTTGTTGTAGGGTTTTTGTGTCAGTGTGATTTCATGTGGTAAAGCTTCCTTTCACACCCACCCCTCAGTCTGATCTCTGCATTTGGGTTCACCTTCTTTCACATGCCGTGACAATGACAGAATCTGGGACAGAATCTACATCAGGAAGTTAAAAGAAGCTTCAGGGACATACCTGTGTAACTACTGGTGGTCTCCTCTGTGGAGTGGACTCCTTGTACAACCGTTGACACCTGAAAGGTGTATTTTACTCCAGGAATCAGACTGGTGATGGTGTAGTTCTCGGTGTTGGTGTTCAGTTGTTGTTTTTGAGTGACGTTTTCAAGAACAGTGACTTGATAGAAGTATTCGGGTTTATTGTCACCCTGCCTGAGCCAGGTCAAACTGACAGCAGTGGTGTTCACATCAGCAGCAGTAAGGTTGGTGACTGCTTTAGGCACTGCAAAGGAATCCATCAAACTAGATCAGAGCTACATTTGATTTAAAATGAGTTGTCGTTTTACATGGTTTACTTAAATATAGTAAGATGAATGCAAAAAAGGTAAAATAGTCAATATGACTGGATATACTGTATGCTAGGAAGGTGAGGGGATGCAGATTTAGGGTTTCCTCAGCAGATAGCATTCAGAAGTACTCACTTGTGTAACCGAGTTTGTGTTCCACAGCAGATTCACGCCCTGGCACCACCACTGTGACATTGAAGCAATACCCCGTTCCTGGTTGTAGACCAGTTACAATTGACGTATTTATGTTTAACTGTGGTGGTTCAACTAGGGTTGCTCCTGACATTGTGTAGTTTGTAGTTTGAATCTTGTATTCATAATACGGTTGTTGGTCCTCCGGATTGAACCAGCTCAAACGGACAGAGGTGGTGTTCACATTAGCAAAGGTGAGGTTGGTGACTGCTCCAGGCACTGGAAGAGAAACCATGAAATCAGATTAGAGCTACATTATATTTAAAAAAATGGATATTATTTACTAAAATACAATAAGATGAATGCAAAAATAAGTGACAAGGCAAATATGACTGGGAATATGCTACGTAGAGGTATCAGACACAATGACTGTAAGGATCTGGGGTCTCATTTATAACCGTTGCGTACGCACCAAAACGGGGCTGAAAGTGGCGTACGTGACCTTCCACGCCAAGGTTGTGATCTATAAAAAACTAACTTGACGGGAGAATGTGCGCAGCCCTAAGCAAACTCTGACCCATGCGTACGCATGGTTTGGGGGAAAAGGAGAATTGGTGAAACAGACGGTGTGTGTGGTGGTGAACTGAAGTCAGACAGAAGAAATGTAGAGTGAGAAGAACGATTATGTTTTATCATCGGCCTTCATAAATTTAATTTCAACCCGTATCATGCGTTAAATCTATGTAATCAAAATAATTTAAGTCAACTGCGTTATTTCTCAGTTATAACTCCAGAAACATCTCCTTAGAATCGAAATGAAAATTCAAAATCAAAATTCTCTATATTTAATCCCGTCACTCCATACTGTCAACTGACGGCGCGACTGCATGGAATGAAGCATCTGTCCAACATGTGTCAATAACATAATATTTTTTGTGACACTGTGAACACATAATCAAATGTAAATTAAATCCCAAGTGTGGAAAACCAAGCCACACACCTCATCACAATCGTTATATTTTTGTCCGTTCCTCTTGATGCTTTTCATGACAAATCAGGCATTAAAAAGGGGTTATGTTCAAGAACATTTTACGTGGGTGATTACAAACTGATTATCCAAGGTGTTCTCGGTCAGTCTTATTACCGTAACCCTATAAATACAGCGGTGAGCCCCGTGCGTAATGCTGCACCATGGCAATGCTGGCACTGCTGGAGGACCATGCAAATGGCAGGATTCGGAGGGAGATGGTCTTCAGGGACCATAGCGATTTATGGTACATAAAAATATGTACCTTTATGTCAGATCACTTCTTTTTTAATTCTGGGACTGTGCGCTCCGTGCTACTGACAGAGTTCACTGCTGCAGCAACATGTTGCCACTCACTCTGCTTTTTGTTGTTAGTGATCCCATTCCCGTGTCGGCCGAACAAAACTACTTTTCGGGCCTCATCCTCACCCACAAGTGTCTCCACTTCAACCTCCGTGAAATTTCGCTTTTTTGCTTTTCTCAGTCCTTTTGCCATTCTTTCCGACAAGACATAATACTTCCATCTGAGTCTGTTTTTATATGCAGATCGCAATCATTAGGTCGTTTACATTGACCATTAATGGTTAAAAGGGGCGTGTACAGGGCGGAACGTTAAGCTGATTCAGCTGCGCACACTTGTAGGCAGTCTGTGATTTATTAGGCAAAGATTGCTTAGAGGTGTGCGTTTGCATGGTTTTATAAGTCTGAATATTTTTTGGCTTTACTTGTCGTTAGTGTGATGGTCATCACCTGCGTTAATTGGTATATCTGTTCACCTGTGTTCCATGTATTTAGGTCAAGCAGTTCCTGCCCGTTTTATGGTTCCTTATTTGTTGTAGGGTTTTTGTGTCAGTGTGATTTCATGTGGTAAAGCTTCCTTTCACACCCACCCCTCAGTCTGATCTCTGCATTTGGGTTCACCTTCTTTCACATGCCGTGACAATGACAGAATCTGGGACAGAATCTACATCAGGAAGTTAAAAGAAGCTTCAGGGACATACCTGTGTAACTACTGGTGGTCTCCTCTGTGGATTTGACTCCTTGTACAACCGTTGACACCTGAAAGGTGTAGTTTACTCCAGAAGTCAGACTGGTGACGGTGTAGTTCTCGGGGGTGGTGTTCAGTTGTTGTTTTTGGGTGACGTTTTCAAGAACAGTGACCTGATAGGAGTATTCTGGTTTATGGTCACCCGGCCTGAGCCAGGTCAAACTGACAGCAGTGGTGGTCACATCAGCAGCAGTAAGGTTGGTGACTGCTTCAGGCACTGCAAAGGAATCCATCAAACTAGATCAGAGCTACATTTGATTTAAAATGAGTTGTCGTTTTACATGGTTTACTTAAATATATTAAGATGAATGCAAAAAAAAGTATTGTGATTCATTTACTGGGATTATGCTAGGAAGTTCATGCAGGAGTTTCCTCAGCAGATATCATTCATACACTCACTTGTGTAACCGAATTGTTCCCCATTATAGTCACAATCTGCTTCCAATGTGACATTGAAATTATATCTAGTTCCTGTTTGTAGACCAGTTACAACTGCCATATTACTGTTGTCCAGTGTTTGTTCAGCTATTGTTGCTCCTGACATGTTTGTAGTTCGAATCTCGTATTTAGAATACGGTGGTAGGAAATCCGGAAGGAGCCAGCTCAAATGGACAGCAGTGGTGTTCACATTAGCAAAGGTAATGTTTAGGACTCCAGGCACTGCAAAGGAAAACAATGAACATTGGTACGAGTGTGCTTTAAAGTTTATCCGGCATCGTTGAGCAATAATAATGAGACGAATGCAATCCAATTTATTTGCAAAAGCATGTTTGCATCCTGTCATCGATATATGATCAGCTCTAGGATATCTGCTAACAAGTAGTACAACTGCAATGGCAACATCGTCATGTAATGTGAGGATGTCATGTAATATCAAATGAGCAAGACTGCACAGTGCACAAAAGATTAATGCCTCTTCACTTTGATATTACTCCGCCATCGACCTATATGACATTAATAGGCAATGCAAGGCAACTTTATTTGTATATATTTATAATAGCCTAAATAATGCAAGTGAAATAAGCGGACTAGTTGTACAATCTAAGCCTCTTGAATCCATCCTGATTTTCAAGTTTGTTCAATTATTCTCAACAGAATTTGAAGTTGTGATCAGGGACGGTCTCGTGGGATGCCTCACCGTTTGCGATGTTACATGTGCCATTAGCAACGTCTGCTTGGGCGTTCTAGGGAAACAGAAAGAATGGAAAATGTGGATGATCGGGCTTGTACCAGTAGAGGGCAGCGTTAGGTTAAGATGTATCCTAATTTCTGTTTTGAGATAAATGCATACAGAATATAGAAGCCGAGATAAAATCAAACAGCAACAAAAAACATGGTTGAATTGATATAATTAACACCTTAGAATACTAAATCAAATGTTTTTGTCATAGTCAGATGCAGTCTACTCAGCTAGATAGAGCAAACAACTAATAGCTCACTGTTGTCATTATATGTGCCCCAATTCAGCAACTATGGCTTTATGATATATTCAGGCTTAAATACTGTACACTGTTGTCTCAGAATATTCCCTGCTTCTCCTCACCATACCATAGTCCTATAAACATCTCTCTCTCTCTCTCTCTCTCTCTCTCTCTCTCTCTCTCTCTCTCTCTCTCTCTCTCTCTCTCTCTCTCTCTCTCTCTCTCTCTCTCTCTCTCTCCCTCTCTCCCTCTCTCTTTCACTTTCTCTTTATTTCTTTCTTTCTTTCAGTCGGCTACTCCCACTCTCTTAAACAGTGAGCAAGTGGCAACACAAGAAGAAAATGGTGTGTTTCAACTCAACAGTGTCCCTTGATGATCGAGCGATAGAGTGAGATCATTTTACATATTGTGACAAGCTGTCCTCCGCTACAGCCTGACAGTACCAGGAACGAGGAAGTGAACAGTGGGTGTTTGTAGTAACTTCCCCTGTTTCATGACCCACGCTTTCCAACCTCAGACACATGGTGAGGTGCAACTGCAAATTGTCCTAATTTCTGTTGTCTCACTTGTAAAACTCTGAAATTCCTTAGTTTTGTTTTTTAATAAAAATGGGTGGATGATGAGTTCTTTAGCATCATTGATACCCTCTGATCTTCTGAGTGACACCACTCGCTGAAGGTGTCAATGGTGGAGGTGTCTGTCTGCCAACGACTCACAGCAGGTTGCTTCAACCACAGGCCAACACATCACAAGAACGACAACACAAAAGGAAACACAGCAGCATTTCGGCAAGCTATTTCTGCAAATTTGTGTAGCAGTAGTTAGTAGTGGCAGTTTTTTGAGTAAAGCTCTTTTTCATCATGGCTATATTTTGGGTAGCTTTGCTAACTTTAACAATAGGTCTGCTTAGCCTTGGGTATCCCTCAGGTCATGAGCTATGAGTGTACAGGCAGAGTGCAGGCAGGTAGCAAATGATATGATTGAACAGCCTTACTGCAGGCCTACGACATTGTTTTATCTTCGGAGCATTCGATTTACTTGTTCATGTCGGGATGGAAAGATAATTTCCACAAATAGGCCCAAAATTTCCTAAAAAATAAATGGCCTACCCAATGTGTATGTACACTTCCATAAAGTAATGCGTTTCCTGGTTTCACTGATGCACAAAAAGTCCCAGTTCAATGAAATGATTATCTGTGACTCATCCGTTACCCACACTGTAGACTTGGGCTGACACACAGCCTTTCAAATTGTTTACTAGACAGCTAAATATTAACAAGGGATAGACCTGCCTTTTATCTCCAGCAGTGACCAAAAGGAATGTTCATTTATTAACTTTCTTTGCGTTGCTAAAAGTCAGTAAAATGTCAAAGGTTAGGTTAGGTAATGATGTTCCTTCCTCTCACTTAATTCCGACTACAAATCCCAATAAAAACAAACAGTCAGGACCCTTTAAAGTAGAATGTGAGTCTGTGACACTCCACCTTTCCTTCTGTATTCATAACAAGCTCCTGCACTTCTTTCATTTGCTTCGACATCCACCCACTTCTTATGGTGCCGAGAGTCTGTCTTTTTGCACAGAATTGTTTAAAGTTATCCATAAGTATGATCTCTCATTTATATATATTCACATTCTAAAAAGGCTGTGGGGAATACCAGCATTTTTTGCCTATATTTAAATGAACTCGGTTTTAAGATTGTATAGGGCAGTGAAGCTAACTATGGCCAAATTATGCTCTACTCAGTTTGGTCTTTAGTTGCCATTGCCAGTGTTTGCTAATTAACAATCCAAGAAGGAATTAACTAATCAGGCCTGCAATTATTTTGAAACAAGCCAATGGCGAGCATATGAGAGTGACATTTGAAAGGCTGGGGAATGCTTAAGTAAACCCAAATCTACATTCGGAAAACTGTAGCGTGAGCAGATGTGGAACACCTGTAAAATGTAAATGGGTTTTGTTTTAAACGAAAAAAAAAAAAGGTAGAATGGTGAACAATTACTTATCAGAGAACGCACATTATATAAAAAAAACATATTGCTGCTCAAATAAAAGAATACAGTCCAGTAAAAGTTGTTGTAATCAGTAAGACTCATTGTGTAACAACATTTGTGTAAGTACTACGTAGATACGTAGACAATTAAATATAGTCTAGTTGGATAATTAGAAATAGGAACCCACATAGTCATATTAGTAAGTTGTATCGTTTTTTGTATCTTATAAACATAATTGCAACAACATGAACTGAATACCATGGAGTCAATCAAGATTAAAAAAAAAGAGGAAGCACAACCAGAGAGGCTATTTTGGTAGCGATGCTTTGCATGCATAATATGGAGCCTGCTACTGTACTTCTGCTACTGGTTTTTATTTCCACATAGCTTTGGGTGCCAGCTATCTTGGGTGGAGCAATAGGGTTTTTTTCACGCTATTGTGTTATCATAAAAATGACTGGGAGACATTGTTCAGCAAGCATAAATGAACTATATATTGCTCCTGGAAAGGATATTGACAGATTGAATTGACAATTGAGTAACAGCAGAAACAAGATCCATTTGAATAGCCCACACATATGAAATAGAATAACAATTTCAGACAATACAAGAAACACTACAATCATTCCTAATATACCAGTGCAGACATTTGTATTCATAAGGGTAACTTATCTAACAATCTTACATTCACAGGTTCAAAATGTTTGTCGTTCCAAACTAATAAGGAAGTCGTGCAACTGCTAAATACCCTGTTCATTTACTTAGCCCCTGTCCTGAGTCCTTACTATGAATCATTTTCTGCAGATTAGGTAAACAAAACAAGAGGCAACCATTACACTGAGTTCCAGCGAACTAACCCATCTTGGGAATACATACTCGCTTAAAATAGCCGCCACCATTAAACATAATACAACACAGTGTGGTAAAGCAACACTATGTTGAGTTTCTGTGTGTTGTCGCATGGCCGGCTTTATGAGAAAAGTTCAGAACGTTGTTGGTAAACATAGTTTAAAATTAGACTATAAATATGTATGCAATATTAATGGTTTATGATGTTCTGACAAAGAGTACTGGACTGAAGGATGGTGTTCATTCTTTAACAGACCACTGAATATTTACTTTTTACAGATAGCCCTGATATCACAAACAGCCCTTTATCATTGCTACAAAGGGCTGTACAAATACATCTGTGTTTACCTGATGTATATGTTGCGGCACATAATCAAATATGGTTGGTTTCAGGGAAGGGGGATATCTGTGGAGTGGCAAAAGCAGCTGATAGGATAATTACACACGTTGCCTAATAAACACAGCACCGAAAATAGTGCTGAAAATGATGTGCTTGGTTTACTGGAACTCCTTTTGAATTAGTCATTATTTGGAACACGTTGGAAATCTTTGGAAAGTAATTAAATGCACCCCCCTCCCATGGACAGGAGCTAGGCTACTGTAACTCTACAAGTGAACGGAAGCGGCAAACAGAAAGCAAATAGCCCAGTGACCTAGCTATCTGGACGCGACAGATTATTTATGCTTTTTAAAATTGTCTCATCAATTTAAGTCTCATCTTTGAACAGCATGACTAAACATCGGTGTTGTAACTTTTTTTCCTAGCCTGGTCAGCCAGGGACCCCGACAGACCCCAGTCTCAGCCAGGGACCCCTACAGACCCCAGTCTCAGCCAGGGACCCCTACAGACCCTAGCCTGGTCATCCAGGGACCTCCATGGCCCCAGTTGGAGTCTGCATCAGCCAGAGAGGAAATAGCTGTGGTTCCCACTAAGTAAACATAACATGAAGTCTTAAGAGAGAGGGTGGGGGTGAGGGGGTGTTCTTTAGTAGCTCAGTACTAACAGTCAGCCCTCCCTGCAGACCCACTGATAACACACCCGTTCCTTCCTCCATAATAACAGTCGGATCCAAAAACAATTAAGACATCACCTTAGAAGTCGTTTTTCCAAGGGGCCAGCCCATCTGACCTAAACTCTTTCTTCAAATAGCACCAGGGGAATTGATTGACACTGAGGTCGGTCTGGGTTGGTGTGTGTGTGTGTGTGTGTGTGTGTGTGTGTGTGTGTGTGTGTGTGTGTGTGTGTGTGTGTGTGTGTGTGTGTGTGTGTGTGTGTGTGTGTGTGTGTGTGTGTGTGTGTGTGTGTGTTTGTGTGTGTGTGTGTGTGTGTGCGTGCGTGCGTGCGTGTGTGTTCCTGCCCTCAGCCTCTCAGCCAGGGATCCCCACTATCCACTAGTGTCAAACCGAACAAAACACGTTCAAAAGTTAAAGGGCAAGTATGATCAACAAATATAGGACAAGAGATAAAGACACTCAAAGGCATGTCCCATGTCCTGACTGAATCACCACTTTTTCTCCTGACAACCTAATTTGACAGGAGAGACCTAATTTATCATCACATCAATTAGGGCCTTTCACTTGTGAACAAACACAAACTGGCTTAGGGCCAGCATGAACCAGGGAAGATTCTCATTAACAAAACTCCACAACATACTGACAGAAACCCCTCCACCAAACACCAGAATAGAACTCTACAATAAATGTATGTACTTTGTCGGTAGACGTGGGTCCACCATAAAAAACAATGTCGAACTCATCAGGCTAAGTTGATTTCATCGAGGTCAAACTAACACGACATTGACTAATTAATCATTCCCCATTTCCTGTGACAGCTATAAGGTAGTGTAATATTATTTGAGAGTATTTCCTGGCCAGGATACTCTGGCTTTCTACATTGTTCTACTGCCTGGAATGTCCCACTGTTCCCTTATTCAATCATCAACCTTTTCTTACTAAGTGAAATTATGAGCTTTTAAAGTATTGCATTGTGGTAATATTGAAAACATTACAATATTGCAATTTTCAAACTGCAACTGTGTGTGAATTCAATTGGTGTGGATGGATCAGGGAAGCCGTTGATTTTGGCTTTGACAAATATGGTGTTAATCATTGCACAACACACATGCTGCCTGAGGAAAGCACGGAGAATCCAAAAATACTTGAACCAGCCAGGCCATGTGCTGTTCACAACACTGCAGTCTGCTACGCCCGACACGGCGGACACAAAGTAACACGCCTCAACTGAATCAAGCATCAACTCCAGCCTGGCTTTTGCCAGACCCAGCTCAATCATAGATTGAGCTGGGTCTGGGGAAGCTGCTGGCAAGGTTGGTTTGACAGCAGGGTTGGTTTTATTTTTAACATTATTCTATCCACAAAGACATTTACATCTATAGTCAGGCGTTACAATTGATTTACCTCGGGTGTACTGTGGGTAAGACTGTTTTATTAGCAGGCTAGTATTGCCCGTTGCCTTGCGCTAGCCTAGCACGAGCGAACTCTGCAACTAGAAGGACTGAATGAAATGTGTTGAAAACGATCTCCGATGATAAAGAACACCAAGGCTAAAGGGAATCAGGCCCTTTGTCCAAAATTCTGAACTACCCCTTTAACTCATCACTGGGAAGTTCCCAATCGAAACAGCGGTTAAATATTTGGCCTGTTAAGCTCTTTGAGACTGTAATGGTGATTAAGGGCTACACAAATACAATTGAATTGAATTCATGGATTTTGTATGGAGTCGTATTTTGTTTCTTTCTTCTTGTTTTCTTTTTCTTTCTAGGTGCGGACCTCTGTGACCTCATGGCTTCAGGCCTCCCTCCCTCCAAAGCCACTGCCCCGAAACACACAGGTCTGCCAAGCCATGTTTCTACAGTAGCCAAGAACGGACACAGTAAATGAACCACCAATGTTGTGCAGGAGTAATGCTGTATAAGAAATCCGCCTAACATGGCTCTGTGATAGCATAATCTACTCTACAGGGATGGTGGATTTACCCTTTCAAGTCTTTACGAGTGTCATCCAAGCAAAATACTTGCATTCTGTGAGATCTGCTCCGTTAAAACTACCTGATTATATTCATTTTTTGGGTCACGGTACAAAAAACAAAGAGCAATTCACGCTCCACGAGCTCTTGGGTTATAAACGAGGGACAGTGAATCCAACATGAAAACCAAACATCAGCAACAGCACCGTCTCTGGTGGAATTCTGGTTATTACTGGTTTATTTGAGTTGTGCCAACTGACGTTTAATGGATTTAAAACTGCTCCAATCAATGTTTTTTTTTTGGCCTGTATGAACTAACATTATGTACCCAGGGTTGAGATTTAGTTAAGCAATTGCTTAACTGGGGGGGGGGGGGCATCCATGCTTTATTTTTCACATTCATCACTTCGGCTATAGCCAGGTTCATCGCTACTGGCCGGCTTACTGGATAATGAAATGACAGCCCCTGACGACAATAAGGGCTTTGAGGAGGAAGTTGGATCCAGCCCCTGATTTACATGGCTACTGGAACTGAGGTTCTCTTTGTTGTGGAACATGAACATGAGTCCAGTCAGTGTCCTGGTCTCCGCAGTGCATGTTCCACTGCTAAGACCAGGACACTGAAGTTAAGTATTTTAACTTCAGACCGACGCACGTCTTTCTGTTAAACCGCTTTTGAAATCCTCAGTTGCATTTCGTTTTATCTGGATTGTATAATTTAAATATCATTGACTCATAATCATATTCTTATCTTAGGTTTATTTTCATGTTTTAATATTATTATTATTTTTTTTTTTTTGGAGGTGATGCGCTATGTTTATCGGCAGTGAACCCTACTTGACACAGGGTCTACGGTGCACCGGGCAGTACACACTGCGGGCCCGAACGTTCAATGATGTATGGACACAGACCAATGGCATTCGTACCGGGATTAACCTGGGCGAAATACCCACATAACACCACACAAAGTTGCGTACCGTCATGGAGACGTGGTTGGATGCCGTACTCACTGCTAGGGCGAAGCATCAGATGAAATCATTCAGGTTATTTGGACTGCACTGCAAATCTTCAAAGCAAAGCAGGAACTAGTGTTTTGTTCATGTTTCCATATGAAGGCTCCAGCTATCTGTACGTTTAAAGTTAGAATAATAAATGGCTAATCGAAATGCTCATAAAAATTCATTCTTCAAGCAACTATTTTGGCAAGGTATCGAAACAATACTGTGCGTTTCAGTTTATTATGTTCACCCCTAAAAGTTATGTGTAATATTTTCGCTCCTTTTGTTGAGGGCTTTCTATTTGTTCTTGTACTGTCTTTCTCTTCTAACAGAAAGAATTAAACAGATAATGTTTGTTGTCATTTTCATGGTTGTTGAGCTCCATATCTCAAATGATAAGTGAAGGGGAAAAAGGGCTTACTATATTACTAAATGTGGTCGTTGATGCTTGGTAATAGAACCTTTTGGAGAAGTGCTACTTCTGTAATTCAAGCTGTATCTGTACTTGGGTCCCAAGCACTGAGCTTAACAGGAGGTGATGACATGTATGAGTGTGAGACAGAAACTAGTGTACATGCATCAATCCAATCACATTCACTTATATTTTTGCCTTCCCATGGAGGGAAAATTCAGTAAATAAAAACACACCCACAGCTGTCAATCAAAGACCCAGTCCTGCTCTCCACCGTGTTGTTCAAAGCTTCCTGTCTCTGGACTGTTCCATAGGTCAACCATCAAAGAATAACATTAGACAGCAGGGTTCAGTCTCTCTCTCTCACACACACACACACACACACACACACACACACACACACACACACACACTCACACACACACACACACACACACACACACACACACACACACACTCACACACACACACACACAGACACACACACACACACACACACACACACACACACACACACACACTCACACACACACACACAGACACACACACACACACACACACACACACACACACACACACACACACACACACAGATAAGTCACGCACAAAAACTCCGACACACACACATGCAGGCTTGTTCCTCTTCTTCCCCTGAGCTCCAAGGGGGCATTGAGGAGAACAGCCACACCCCAGGAAGTCACCACGCATCATCGGTAGATTTAGATTTGGCTATCACCAAAATCAGCTGTTCCCTTCATGGGGACGGCATGGATCCTTGTTGACATTGCATTTAACCCATGCACTCAAACAACAACCACAGACTCACAAAATACCCTCGCAAGGGCTTGTTTCATTACATTATTCTGTTTCTAAAGAGACACTTATTGAGAAATTGTGTTTCTTCCAATATACCAATATAACTTATTCAATATCAACACAATTTCTAATGATTTTTGAATGATTGTGAGCATTGTTAGTATATAAATAACACATAGTCAACCATAATTAGTCAACTGGAACCAGTTTTCTTTTTCATTGTGTAATTTGATCACAAATGTTTAACAAGTTCCAGTTCCAGTTCCTCTTCCTCTACACTTCCATGTTATCGGTGAGAAGGTATTGAGTTGCTGTATTTTCCTGTCCCCTTGATGCCCTCTCATAGTAAAAACCAATTTGTTTTAGGGTATGAGCAGAGGGCTGTGGTCACCCAACGGAAAATGTATCTAAAACTATGCAAATGACCTCACAGATGCCCTGATCTTATCATTGATAATCAGAGTCTCTTGCCGTGTAGGATGCAATGGTCAACGTCCTGCACTACATGGTCCAATGGTGTCCCTGCACTGCCCGGAAGGGGCCCCCTGCCTGTGTTGACGGCCCAGTGTAGGACAGGGCTGCTGCTCCCAACTCCATTCATGGTGACCCCTTTGTCTATCCTAACATACCATTCTCTGTCTCTGTCTCTGTCTGTCTGTCTGTCTCTCTCTGTCTCTGTCTGTCTCTGTCTCTGTCTGTCTCTCTCTGTCTCTGTGTCTGTCTGTCTCTCTCTGTCTCTGTGTCTGTGTCTGTCTCTCTGTCTCTGTCTCGCCCTCTCTTTCTGTCTCTCTCTCTCTCTCTCTCTCTCTCTCTCTCTCTCTCTCTCTCTCTCTCTCTCTCTCTCTCTCTCTCTCTCTCTCTCTCTCTCTCTCTCTCTCTCTCTCTCTCTCTCTCTCTCTCTCTCTCTCTCTCTCTCTCTCTCTCTCCCTCCCTCTCTCTCTCTGTCTCTCTGTCTGTCCTTTATTCATTAAAGACCAGTTATACCATGGTATAAATGGGCAGGTGACCCTCCAATGGCCGGTTTGCTTTGTTATCTTGGCCGTTTCACGGCATGTAAAAAAGGTCACTTTTATTTGCTGTACATTCGGTTCACAATGGTTGGTAAGACAGTCCCATTATGAATCCCATAAATGTTACTTGTATACACTTGACTAGAATTCTAAATAATATTTATACAAGCCATTTAAAAAAGGCAGTGGCTATTCGTACGGCGACCGAGCCTGTCACGTGACCGCACTTGACCTATCAGTCTGCTCGGCGCTAACCTTAACCCTAACCCTAACCGGGCCGACCGTAATTATAGTAATTAATTATAGTAATAACCCTAACCCTAACCCTAACCATAACCCTTACCCTAACCCTAACCATAACCTGCCGTGAAAATAGACTAATGCAGTATTTTTACGGCGCGCCGTACGAATAGCCAATTGCTATTCTTACGGTCGCCGTACGAATAGCCACTAACCTTTAAAAAAAAAAACTACATCTGTGATGAGTGACTCGTTATCAAATGAGGCGGTCTCAGCGAAGAAGTCAGTCCTTATACATTCTACATTTTTCATGACGCCATCAGAAGACCAAATTATTCGATTTCCATGCAAATTTGTTGAACATGTTGCCGGCCCGTCATTTGAACCAAACGGTTTCATCCAACAAAAAAGGCTTCCACTGTCTAACACCAACAGAAGGTCAGCTTAGCCATTACGCACTGGGACGAAACTGAATTCGATTACAATCCTCAATGGGCCATTATCATGCCACAAAACGTGTATAATGACGTCGTCCATCTGCCTACATAACACAATTCATTATTTTAACAGGTTCAATCTGTCCCCTCTACTCCCGTTATCATCACACCCCGGCGTGACGACGCATGGAGACGTGCAACAGGTGCGCACCTGCGAGTCCCACACCGACCTGTTGACCCCCCTGAACGGTAACTAAACAATCATTCCTTTGTGTTAGGTCTACCCCAAACACCCTGTTGCTGAATGGATAGGCTGCCTATGTAACCTTAGTTCATAAAAGCGGGAGAAAAGTCTTACCTGTGGAACCGCATACAAGAGGAGAATGATCCGCAGTACAGCAGCGTGCGGCCAGAATCGCTCCATAACGCAGAAATCAAACCCCGGTTTTCCAAACCTCTTCAGTGCTCTGATTTCCAAACTTTGTTCACTATCTAAAAAAAAAAGGGTGTCTGGGATGTTTTCAGCCTAACTTTGACGACCTCCGTCGGAACGCTCCAACTTTGTACATCGGGGAAACTTTCATGTTCTTGTCCCTACACCGAGGGAGGAGGAGCAGTAAGTCAACCACGTCACTTTGGTTTCCTCTCTGCGTGCCTTCGTGCGCCGAATGGCGTTAGGTCAGTATATGGCTTTTCTCATCATAATCTCGACCCTATTTGAATATCCTTATCAGCTATGTGGCGCCACTTCTTTTTCTAGAATGATTGAAATGGACAAGCCTTCCCGCATTCTCGCATAACTTGGATAGATAGGCCGTATAGGAATGCAGGTTTTCACCAAGAGGACAAGGGAATCTTCTCTGAAGCGACTGCCCTGGTCTAGTGTTTCAGAATGCAATCCTTAACTTGAAATATGGAGTAAAAAATAATAATAAGCATTATAGGGAACATTACTAGGCATGGCGTTAGAGTAGTATTCATTATGATAAATAATAATTCATTATTATTGCTAATACAATTGTATTATCATTATAAGCAATAACAATGCATCCTCATTGTTGTCATTGTTAATGTAACAATAATGAGGATGACTTTTATTAATATAATTATTACTATCATCGGTGTCAATTAGGCTCATGGATAAGTTGGAACAACAATTCAATCTGGAAGGGGACTCTGTGTATGTCTCCCAGTCCTTTGATATGTATATATATTTTTCCTTTTCCTCACTTGGTTGGTGTGTTGCTAGGGCTGGAAGGGGGTGCAGTGATGAGTGTGAGCCTTGGAGATAGTAGCGTGGGTTTGAGAGGTATACACTGTGCATTGAGAGGGGGCACCTGTTTACTGTTACCACCACCGAATGGCATGCTGGCCACAGCTTGCTCTCTGTCGACCACAAGAACAGATGAAGGAAGACGGGAGATGCCCCATTGTGGTAAAGTTGTTTTAAGTCTTCCATTTTGGTTTGCTGTATTCAATCAATTAAAGCATCACCGATGTATGTTCCAGTTGATTATCTTGCGTTCGCTATTGAGTAAACCGTTTATCCAGTCCTTTTGAGTCAACCGTAGATCTGATTGACCTCATGAGGGCGAATGGCTGAGGCCCCTAGGAAACGCAGTGTCCAGTGTGAAGTAGTTTGGAAGAGCTGTTCTCCAGAAAGCCGCCAACAGCTTTTCCGGAGACCATAAGAAAGTTGAAAATCTGTTTGTATATACACGGTCCAGGGTTTTCTGTTTAAGCTAAGAGTCCGACCCCCGCCAACTCCCTTAACTGACAAAACATGGTTCTGGGAATGCCCATAACAACCTGGATGTCTCCAAAAACGGATAGCTTGTTCCGAATTATGAATGTTTGCTTCATTCATTTATCTTCTAAGAGAAAGTGGTTCAAATTGCACCTTAATGTTGTTGTGTTCAATGCTGTGTTCGGTACCGATTGTGGTGCGGATCCAGTTTGACGATGCAATCCCAAACCCTGGGCATCCCAGGTCGACTGGCATACCCCTGACCTGTGTCCTCACGTCATACTGACTTCACTCACTAGCCGCGTTTACATGGCAGATCTATGCCGCATAGATTTCTATGCGGCATAGATCTGTTCCTAAAATGTGTTCCGAATGTACTGTATACATGGCAGTAACAAAAGTGTCCGTTATGTCTCTCGCGCACACCTGACACGTCTCTGGACCGGCGGCGACATAATGGATGTCTTATCACTATCGGGGATTTTAAATTTGATTTTAATGAAAGCACAGCAGGAGAGAGCTTTTTTCTGCCTGCTCCTTCAATTAAGAAGGAGGAGGACAGCGCAGCAACGTCAATTTCTCGTCAGAACTTTATATTTACCCTATGCTCCGCCGCAAACAAGAGGAATTTGGATGCGAGTCCGCAGCCAAGACTGGTGGGAGAGAGTGGTCTTACGGGAATTTAGTGACCAGGAATTCTCGAAGGTCCAATTGCGCACTACTGCAGCTGCCATCTCTCTAAGTTAAGAATTATTTTAACGTTCAGCCTGCAAAAGTACTAGTAGTAGCCTACTAATTTACAGTTATCTCGGACGCGCGCGGACACCTCATTAATAAACACCCATGTCCCGTCGCTTAGCAACCGTGCACGCTTACCGGACTACTTTTACGGAGTGATAACAAAGACGTGAATCAGGCAATAAATCCACTTTCCTTGACAGCGGTGAAGTTCGGTGTGCTTAAAAGTACCGACGGAGCTCAGTGAACTACTGCGGCTGCTCTAAGTTAAACCCAAATCTATGCGGAATAAGTGTATACATGGCGATTTAAAACGGACTACACCACCTATTCTATTCGGCATAGAATCTATGCCGAACAGATAATTGTATTCCGAATGAGGCGTATACATGACCATTTTCTATGCCGCATAGAAATCTATGCGGCATAGATGTGTCCATGTAAACGCGGCTACTGTGTATGAGTGATGTCTAGGATGAGTAGGGGACTAGGTGCACGCGTGTAGTCACCTCACAGGTGTATTTTGTTCACCTTGAATCCTGCGTTGAAACCCGGTTACGCATGTATCTCAAGGCTCCGCGTGGTGCCGTTTGTCTATCTGGCCTGTGGAGTTGTTTATTTCAGTGCCAAATGGCTGTAAGCTAACTAATAGGTGAATCGATACACGGCGGTCAGCTTCTCATTGCATTTGGAGGACGAGAAGCAACGTAGCCTATAGCGAGCAGACACATGACTAACACATGACAACAAATGTAAGGAGGAGTCGGCCTGCAGGCTCGCTGCCAGACACTGATGTGGATAGGGAGGCCTGTGAGGAGCCTCTCCCTGGTCACCACGACCCCCCCGTTCCATGGAAATGTTATGTAATTCCCCCAGGGTTGGCCGCTGGACTGCAGGCTAGCTGTGGGTTCCTGTGGTTCCTCTGAGGCCTCTCACAGTCACTTCAAACGGCCGCTCTCGCCGTATACCTTCAGGCCTCCCGTTTGTGTTCCAAGATAGGAAAACGATGGAAGAAGTGAGATGCTTTCAAATCTTTTAAATCAGCTTTATTGTCGGCCGCAGTCCGCCGATGACAAATGTTCAGCAAATGGTGTTTTTCTTCTGGTAAATGTACTTGCTTTAAGTCTCTTTAGATAATGGCATCTGCTTAATGCACTCAATTTGAATATGTGTGTGTGCGTGTGTGTCAGTGTGTGTGTGTGTGTGTGTGTGTGTGTGTGTGTGTGTGTGTGTGTGTGTGTGTGTGTGTGTGTGTGTGTGTGTGTGTGTTTCTTCTGGTAAATATATTTGCTTCTAATCGCTTTAGATAAAAGAGTCTGCCTAATGCACTAAATTTGAATATGTATCTGTCCTTGTGCGTGCGCGTGCGTGCGCGCGCGTGTGTGTGTGTGTGTGTGTGTGTGTGTGTGTGTGTGTGTGTGTGTGTGTGTGTGTGTGTGTGAATGCATGTGTCAGCGCGCGCGTGTGTATGTGTGTGTGTGTGTGTGTGTGTGTGTGTGTGTGTGTGTGTGTGTGTGTGTGTGTGTGTGTGTGTGTGTGTGTGAAAGCTGAAGAAACGCCCTGAGAGCCTAGCCTTGCTTTCAAATGATTTTCATCAGATGTAACAATTCAGAGACAGGAAGGGCTGAACACTTGCGTGCCTGCATGCATCCATGCGTGTGTGCAAGTGCTTTTGTCACTATCTATTCAGCAGTGTAACAAGAAAACCAGATCACCTTACCAAGGGGCAGGGGCGACCTGGTTAAAGAACAATAGAAACGTGATTGTTAGTTTTTGTGAACTCTTTAATAAATGGTTTCAGAAGAAGAAGAAGAAGAAGAAGAAGAAGAAGAGGAAGAAGAAGAAAAAGAAGAAGAATTACAACAACAATAACAATGATCCCATAAATATGAATATATCTGTTCCTACTACATAATTACAGCTTATTTATGTTTTTTAATATTGAAATTGAACAGCTATTATGTGCGGGATGTTTGCCTTGAGCAAAGCAAAAGATATATTTTTGCATTGGCGGAAGAAGAATTTTAGGTTCAGATTGAAGACTTTTTAACAAGAACGATTGGGAATCAGAGACCATAAACTCATCTTTGTGATCAGATAGCTGCAATAACCCTTTTTAAGTGATGGATTCATTGGAAAACGGTAAGGCCTCTAGCAGACCTGTGTGGGAAGATAGATGCTTTTTCATTTCTTATCGCTGTCTACCTGTTTGCTATTTCAGAATGATTTTCATAATGCGCATCTGCGGCTAGGAATATACAGCGTGATGGAATATCTCATGTGATGTTTGGGGAAGTTGGACGTCAACAGCATCAGCAATTTAAAAAACGTATTTCCTCCTCTGAACAAACATTCTATTGACGAACCAACAAGAGAAGTTGAGATTAATGAAATACCTGTTGAGGGGTCGAAACCGGCCACTGCTTTTAATGCTTCTGCTTTTAACATCGCTTTATTAACCTCTTGATGAGCTGGTTCTCTTCCTGCTTTCTGCCTCTCGTGATCAGCCAAATGGCCAGGCGTCAATGTCTGCCTCTCGTGATCAGCCAAATGGCCAGGCGTCAATGTCTGAAATGTTTGAAATGTCAATGGAGAGAAAGCACAAGTTATCATTTCCATTGAACCTTTCCAATAAACCGGTCTTTCAACATCACCACCCTGTGTCCTTTTGTCCAGAGGAGCCTAGTAACAATGTCTATGCTCCACGCCAGCTAGGTGGCTGCTACACTCCACCTAGGTGACTTCTATCAGGCTTCTGCAGATAAAGGAGGCAGGTTGATGATGTTGAAAGACCGGTTTATTGTAAAGGTTTGTTGAAAATGATACACGGCCTGGTGTTCGATGTGGCCATCCAGAAGACCTCTCCCTGACTGTGTGTGGAGACGGCTGGGGTAACCTGTGAACTCTGATGACATAATGTGCTACAGGGGCGCGTCCATCCACACACACTGCTCTTTTTGTATTAAATGTGGACGGCCCTTCAAAATGTGTATAGTGGAACACTGTGTTCCTGCAGGATCGTGTTATTCACTCTGCTGAATGTGTTGCCTGGCAGTATTGTGAATTCACAGTCCTCCCTTGACGCAATAACTGACTTATATCCTACAGTTATAATCCAAAAGAAGAGGCAGATCAATTGTATGGGTTAATTATAATAATATAAACAATGCATTTGTCATTGATTATGAGGTGGAACACCTATCCAATAGACTGGCGCCCTCTCTGCGGTCAGTCTAGATGGCAGGTGGCGAGTTAGAGGCAGTCATGTTCCGGTACTCAACGGGGTGCTTTGCATTTGATGATTTTGCATACCAAACTTTTCACACGCAATGCATCCATAAATCCATGATTCTTTGCACGACACATTGTGTTTTTGCAACATAATGCATAAAATAAGTCGATTTGTTCTGTTGTTCAGACAGAACATTTCCATCCGCCATTTTGACAGGCATAAAAACCCTGCCAAATAAATCTGGAGTGAGATGATAGGAGACGGTGGTAAGAGGAAGGATGGAACAGCTGGAAGGACTCCTGGGTACACAGCTGGGATGTGAGGAATGGAAGACGGCCTCCCTTGAAGAGGATGTTGAAGCTCTTCAGAGGGAGTGAAAGGAGAACATCAAGCAGCTTCAGGGCGAGTCGGGCTAGAAGAAGCTTGAGGAGCTCCATGACTTCCTTATTCCACCCGAGACTGAAGAAAAGAATCTCAGGCCCAGGGCTTCTTCGCCTGTTCTCCTCCAAGTGAAGAAGCCCTCATTGTTAAGCTGGACCTTAACGTAGAGAATAATATAATGAAAGCTCTTGGGAAAGAGGTGCGTGACAGATTTACAATTTAAAGGAGAAGAATTGAGAAGGAAATAAAGCCTGCCATCCTAAAGAGTGCAGAGCTGATATAACACGGTATAGAAACTATGGAAGATATGGAAGTGGATTAAGGCAGAGAGGAGCAGAAGGCAATGGTCCTACTGAAGAACCTGGAAGAAGAGATGGAGGAGAAAAGAGTGAAAGAGAAGGCCAGGATAGAAGAGGAAAATAAAGCAAAAGAGGAAGCAGCTGGGATGGAGAAGTTGGACGTGATGAAGATGGTGGAGCGAGCAATGAAGAGGTAAAAAGAAAGACAGAAGGAAGAGGAGCGAACAAAAAGAGCAGGCTCCGCTCCTGAATCAAGAGAAACAGCACGAGGACATGGGAGCAAAAGAAGGGAAGGAAATGGGGCAAGAAAGGAAGGAACCTTGAGCTAAACAAGCTGAAGGAAGAGAAGGAACGGGAAGAACAGGACCGTTGGGCCAAGATGGAGGAAAAGAGAGACAATAAGAGAATTGAACAGGGGGCAAAATAGTCAAGTGAAGATGGGCCAAGGGAGATTGGAGGTAGAAAAAGGGTGAGATGGAAGAGGCAAAGCAGAGCGAAAAGAAAGGAGCGAAGAGGAGAAGCTGGCCAAGTTAATAACCGAAGAAAGTGAGAGGAAGGAATGAAGATATGGAGAAGAAAGTCTCAATGATGAGTGGATGAGGGAGAAATAGAGCCAAAAAGCCAGAAAAGGTAAGAAAATGATTTTAAAAATTGACCAGACTAGAGGAAAAGAAAGAGAAACAATGGCATGAAAGGGAAGCCAAGGAAAGAGAAGAGCTAGAAGGAATGGTGTTTCCTCCTCATCATGTGCAGTGGGTGTGGCTATAGCCATCTGCTTCCAGTAGTGTTACCTGGTCTGTTTCTGCTGGGTCCTTCTATGTTTATTCAAAATGTCTCTCCGCTATTGATACAGTATATGATCTCGAAGCCCTAATGACCGTCCAGACGTATGTTCACGGACTGTGGAACCCTATCCCCCTCAGTGACGGATAGGCACACAACATGGAATCATCATCGATTGAATCATCGTCTGAGGTATGAGACGAGCCCTGTCCTCACTGTGCCCCCCCCCCCCGTTATCGGCGTTAACGGCTGCGTTAACGCGAAACTTTTATCGCGCGATAAAAAAAATATCGCCGTTAATCTATTTTCAAACACTTCCTTGTTCGGACCCATCAAGTGACTGAACTAACCAATCAGAAGCTAGAATTTAGACTGAGGTACACGTGAGGGAATCAGAGAGGCAGATTCAACAGAGTATCCTGACTGTGTTAAATATGTAAACATATAAATATGTAATAATTGTGTAACATAAATATGTAAATGATTAACTGACTAAAAATTGTAAGTACATTTCTAGCAAATTAACTCCAATATAAATTATATTAATTTATTCTACAACTTTCAAATATTTAACTTCTAAACCTTACGTTATTATGGATTATTACACGGCTCTGCTCAATGCTGTAGACTGCTCCATTCACTTGCATGGGCCTTCCCAACGTTCAGCTGTCAATTATTTTTGTTTATGCTCCGTTCACTTGCATGGGCACCTCTCAACTTCCGGCGGTGAATTATATTTGATTAATCACCATTGACCAGTATAATTGACCGCTTTCAAGGTAAACGAACAGATTTTTTGCCGTTTGCCATTTTAATCTAGATTAATGTAGATTAATTTTGGAATTAATCTAGATAAAAAAAATTAATCTATTCCCACCACTAATATGTATATATATATATATTTAGAAATGTGTGTATTTATTTCTGATAGTTTTGTCTGATTACCCATGGGAACACCGGCTGGTTCTTGGAAGAACAGACGGATTGAAATTGTCCGTCTACACCACCTGACCAATGCCAACCCTGTCTATCATCATCATGAGGTTGTAACGCGTTTCATTGCAGATGCTGCGCGCGTCACCTGCATCTACCCTTCTCTTCCAGCAGGGGGGCTGGGAATTGCATTGAATTTCTGTTGCTTTTTCGGTTGCTATTAGCGTAGGCTATGTCGCTATTAACATCTTTTAAAAAAATGGGTCACTATAATTCAGAAACACACAGACACACAAACCAAACACGAACACGTAGACACACACACACACACACACACACACACACACACACACACACACACACACACACACACACACACACACACACACACACGTACACACACACACACACACATACACACACACAAACACACACACACTCACACGCACATGTGTATATATATATATATATACATTTCTATAATAAAGAAATAAAAATTAAATGAAAAGTTTTAATACAATAGATACATGTGACCTTGTTTTTTAAGAATGAACTATGTAGTGCATATTTATGACCAATAGAGGGCACTGTGTTATTCTCTCATCGCGGCTTTTTTGTAATAAAACAATTGTTGACTGGTGAATTGAATGTAATGACTCATTCACTTTAAGTGAGTCATTCTCACTCACATCGATATTTTTTCATAATTTTCCATCGATATTTGAACGATATCATTTGATTAATTATGCTTCTTTTTAAAGTCACATAGGCCTATATATTTAAGTACATATGTTCTCTATTCTTCCGCATTGGAGCAATCTGCGAATTCAGTTCTTAAATTCGCAGCTTTCCTCAAGTGAACGTTGCGAGTGGAGCATAAACCCTACTCCGGTGTTGATGTAACGGGGCAAACACGGGCGCACTCCATCACCCAAGGCCACTGGATACAACCTTTCTCTGGTATTATCAACTGTGTGCTTCTCTGTTCAAGCCGACTGTAAACAACCTTACAAATGAGGTCAGCCCAGGGATGCGGTTGATTGGCTGAGTGTCATCCCTAACTGTTGGAACGCGGCCGTGTTAGCATTACACTGAGTGTCGTTGGAACGGTTGGGATTCAGCCGGGATAGCATGTAAGGGAAAGAGGGTTAATTCGGCTGATTGAATGGCAGACAGAGAAGGGTGTGTGGGAGGGATATATATATATATATATATATATATATATATATATATATATAGAGAGAGAGAGAGAGAGAGAGAGAGAGAGAGAGAGAGAGAGAGAGAGAGAGAGAGACAGAGAGAGAGAGAGAGAGAGAGAGATATACGTTGCTCTCTCTCTCGGCGCCATGTCCTGTGATGTTTGTGTCGCTCAGTGTTTGAGGAGACGCTGGTCACTTCCTACAGCTGACAGGAAGAGGAGGCCATATGGTGAAGTGGGAGGGGGTGAGCTAGGTTGATAGAGCGGGAGGGGGTGAGCTAGAGAGATTGAGACGGAGAGAAAGGGGGGGAGGGGACAATGCAGCGAAGAGGTTTGGTGGAGTGACAGGGGGTAGAGGTGGCGACTAGGGTAGGATAAAAGATGGACGTATGTAAAAGGAGCAAGGGGATGGAGAGGGAGAGAGAGAGAGAGAGAGAGAGAGAGAGAGAGAGAGAGAGAGAGAGAGAGAGAGAGAGAGAGAGAGAGAGAGAGAGAGAGAGAGAGAGGGAGAGAGACAGAGAGAGAGAGAGAGAGAGAGAGAGAGGGAGGGAGAGAGAGAGAGAGAGAGAGAGAGAGAGAGGTAGAGAGAGCGAGAGAGAGAGAGAGGGAGTGAGAGGGAGGGGAGAGAGCGAGAGAGAGAGAGAGAGAGAGGGAGAAAGGTATAGATGGGTGAGGCAGAGCTTTAGAGGGGGCCCTCTGTGTGTGTTGGTGCTGGGGGGGGGGTCATCTGTTATGATCCAATCCTTACCTTTTTCCTCTTTTTTCGCCTCATATCTGTTTCCCTCTGCTCTGTTTTTCTCTGTACTCCATGTTGTGACACACACACACACAGACGCACACACACACACATGTACACAAACGCACACACACGCGAATTCAAACACACAGCACACAGACAGATTCCCTCTCTCGCACCTTCCCTCATCCTCCCTCCCTCTCTCTCTCTCTCTCTCTGTCTCTCTCTCTCTCTCTCTCTCTCTCTCTCTCTCTCTCTCTCTCTCTCTCTCTCTCTGTCTCTCTCTCTCTCTCTCTCTCTCTCTCTCTCTCTCTCTCTCTCTCTCTCTCTTCTCTTTCTCTCTCTCCTT